>NW_014578189.1:65593-66892 GCF_000485595.1 Priapulus caudatus
CACACACACACACACACACACACACACACACACACACACACACACACACACACACACACACACACACACACACACACACACACACACACACACACACACACACACACACACATGCACACATAAGTGCAGATATACACACGCGCGTACACACATATACACGCGCGAACAGACATGTACACGCTTGTGCAGATACACACACGCGTACAGACATGTACACGCGTGTACAGACATACACACGCGTGTACAGACATACACACGCGCGTACAGACATACACACGCGCGTACAGACATACACACGCGCGTACAGACATATATACGCGCGTACAGACATATATACACGCGCATATAGACATACACACGCGCGTACAGACATACACACGCGCGTACAGACCGCGTGTGTATGTCTGTACGCGCGTGTGTATGTCTGTACGCGCGTGTGTATGTCTGTACGCGCGTACAGACATAAACACGCGCGTACATACATACACACGCGCGTACAGACATACACACGCGCGTACAGACATATATACACGCGTACAGACATACACACGTGCGTACAGACATACACACGCGCGTACAGACATACACACCCGCGTACAGACATACATACGCGCGTACAGACATAAACACGTGCGTACAGACATACACACGCGCGTACAGACATACACACGCGCGTACAGACATACATACGCGCGTACAGACATACACACGCGCGTACAGACATACACACGCGCGTACAGACATACACACGCGCGTACAGACATACACACGCGCGTACAGACATATATACACGCGCGTACAGACATACACACGCGCGTACAGACATATATACACGCGCGTACAGACATACACACGCGCGTACAGACATACACACGCGCGTACAGACATATATACACGCGCGTACAGACATAAACACGTGCGTACAGACATACACACGCGCGTACAGACATATATACACGTGCGTACAGACATACACACGCGCGTACAGACATACATACGCGCGTACAGACATATATACACCCGCGTACAGACATACATACGCGCGTACAGACATAAACACGCGCGTACAGACATACACACGCGCGTACAGACATACATACGCGCGTACAGACATATATACACGCGCGTACAGACATACACACGTGCGTACAGACATACACACGCGCGTACAGACATATATACACGCGCGTATAGACATACACACGCGCGTACAGACATACACACCCGCGTACAGACATATATACACGCGCGTACAGACATACACACGTGCGTACAGACATACACACGCGCGTACAGACA
>NW_014578189.1:67915-68697 GCF_000485595.1 Priapulus caudatus
TACAGACATACACACGCGCGTACAGACATACACACGCGCGTACAGACATACACACGCGCGTACAGACATACACACGCGCGTACAGACATATATACACGCGCGTACAGACATACACACGTGCGTACAGACTTACACACGCGCGTACAGACATACATACGCGCGTACAGACATATATACACGCGCGTACAGACATAAACACGCGTGTACAGACATACACACGCGCGTACAGACATGTACACATGTACACGCACGTACAGACGTATGCACACATAGACACGCACGTACAGACGTATGCACACATGTACACGCACGTACAGACGTATGCACACATAGACACGCACGTACAGACGTATACACACATATACACGCGCGAACACACATATACACGCGCGAACAGACATGTACACGCGTGTACAGACATAAACACGCGCATATAGACATACACACGCGCGTACAGACATACACACCTGCGTATAGACATACACACGCGCGTATAGACATACACACGCGCGTACAGACGTATGCACACATGTACACGCACGTACAGACGTCACGTATGCACACATGTACACGCACGTACAGATGTCACGTATGCACACATGTACACGCACGTACAGACGTCACGTATGCACACATGTACACGCACGTACAGATGTCACGTATGCACACATGTACACGCACGTACAGACGTATGCACACATGTACACGCACGTAAAGACGTATGCACACATGTACACGCACGTACAGACGTATGCACACATGTACACGCACGTAAAGACGTA
>NW_014578189.1:69097-70863 GCF_000485595.1 Priapulus caudatus
TGGTGGTGCAGTACCTTCGTTGCGTGGCACTAAATTCCTTACTTTTAATTACTCCAGAATTTCTTCAAAATCATATAGTTTTGCTTGATCATATAAAGTAATTCAAAGAGTGTACAAATAAAAGATTTGAAATAATAACAATTTCTTTGAAACAATCCAAAAACAAAATAGCAACATACCCTCAAACATGGATTTCATTTACAGTAAATTCCGTCACAATTCTCATATGAGAAATTATATACTGAAAACAAGAACAAAGCAAACGCTAAATAAACAACTGATATTTCTTCATCAATTTTTTATACAACAATGTAATTAGATTCGCATTTTTAACAACATTTGCACTTATTGGCAATTCAACAATATCAATGAAATTAGCTATAATCTCATTTTGTATATGGCCGGTTTCTTATGGCTATTAACAGCAATACGAATGCAGTTAGCACAAACAAGTTGTGCAAGTTAGTACATCTGCATCGTCAAGTATGCCAAATGCCTCGCCACAGGAAATATGGAACCAGTCTTTGCATTTAAAGCACTGGACCCAATCATCTTTTATTTTCGGGTCACGCAAGTCTCCATACTCCCAACGACAACGGGAACATATATTTGTTGATTTTTCAGATTTAAGAGACTTCTGATGACATTTGGCATCTTTTCCTTGTTTCTTTTGCGTTTGCTTTTGTTTATTTTCTGCACAGGAATTATTACGTCCAATTTTTAAAGGACGTATATTTTCATTGTTGGACACTGATGATGTACTGGGAATAGGGGCAGATACATTACTTCTACCAACATGACCGATTTCACGAACTTTTGATTCAAGAGCATTTGTGTAGAACTTGGTTATAACGTGATTGCCGTCATGGCGTACAGAATGTGTATTGATTGTACCGGGGATGGGTTTTAATCCATCCCAGAGATTGGTAAGGTCAAGTTCCTGACATTGCTCAGCTATTTCATCCTGACACATAACTAACACATTTATGCCAGGTGTTTGACATGCAGCTGCAAAGTCGTGTGCATTATTGACAATCAATTGTCGTGACATGACTTTAGTATGGGCTATTCTTTTGACATTTCCACCAATGCCATCAGTGGGGCCTTTGCCATGACCAGTGGCAAAATAATTCCAAATGATCTCCAACTCACACTTCTTTGATAACTCACCGATCATAGCAAAAATAAATTTGTTTTTAAATTGGCTAGAGGGACCATCTGTCCAGATTTTGACAGTTTCAACCGTTTTGAATTTGGCCTTAATAATCTCCAGGAGTTTATTTGTATATGCTGCAACTGAAGACTTATCGTGATCTCTACAGTCACTCGCAATGACATAAGAAGCATTCTGGCCACGGTGAGTTATCATAGTTGTATACAATGTCACCTGTCGTTGGTGCCAATGTGCGGACTGAATCTCATCTTGCCACAGGCATGTATAGTTCTCGGAAAAGTCCATTTGCAGGACACATTCTCTACTGTCGGGACAATTTGCTGTTTGTTTGTCGTCATTGTAAGCTGTGGCTTGTTTCTCCTTAATGAATGCATGCCAGTTGAATCGGCGAAGCTGAGTGCGAAGCATTTCAAGGGCTTCAAGCACGACACCATCATCAGTTTTGCGGACAACATAATCTTCATCATCCTTTGCCCACTGGGACCACTTTAGATAATCATTGTGATTCGCCTTCACTTTTGATGATATGTTCTTATCGAACAATGCACCGTCTTTACACTTTTCACAGTCATTTGCCATGCAGTCTTCATTG
>NW_014578189.1:70873-74756 GCF_000485595.1 Priapulus caudatus
CCCACTAGACTTGCCATCAACACTGGAGACATCATGCAGAGGCTGTCACTATAAACTGCCCTGCCCAGACACCAATGAAAATAAACCTAGTCAAAGCGCGGCCAAAAACATCATTCCTTGGATCTGCAAGAACGCTTGATTAAATACACCTGGACTCATGCACATATAGTTGGTAATTTTCTTGTAAACTCGAGGTAATTGCATGCTAATTATATAGAAGACCGAGTATTTTAAACTTTAATATAATTCTAGAACACCGGGCTGGGTCATGGATCGATGCCTTACTACAATAGCCTGTATAAACAACTCATTGAATCTGACAATCAAGAAAGTACTCTATCATTAATATCATCAAAGGATCAAACCATTACATACTGAGAACAAACTAAAATCGGCTTCAACTCGGATCCAAACATCTTCCCTTGACATCAATCAGAACTGGTTGATATCTTAATATCCGAAAAGATAATCGAATTGTGACCAAAAATTGTAAATAGATTTAGATATTACAATTCGCCAAAATAAACTTTCAGTAATATCAATACAATCTATAACTTCGGTCGAAAGAAGTTTCGGCACAAGGATAGTGGTTCGCAAAGACAAATCTTGACAGGCTAAATCAAACCTATCATCAGTTATTGATATCTGTGAAGTCGGAATTTGTATATTGTGGACATCTTTAAGTGCACCAATTCAGGCAATTACACAGATAGAAAATTCGTGTAATTTTACCAACACTCTTGTTAGCCATTTAGCACCCAGCCGACTATAATCAGCGAGCAACCCGCCCTTAGTCACCCACATAAGAAACTCAACAACACATAGGCTATGTAACATAACTACGCCATCCACGAATGGAGGCGTCAAACGCCTGTCCAGGACTTCTAACTATGACTTAGCCCAATGGAATACTAACTCACGCCTCGTACAACGCGATTAAAGTCGACTAAACTTGCTCTTCCGCAAGACATCACATGATGCAGTAACCGACTACCCCTTTAGCGGAAGGGTTTCGCCAAGGACTATCATGCCAACAGACAACAGGTCCCAAGATTTCGAGATTTATCATCTCTTTGCCTTCTCCTCGCATTGAGACACAGAGCATTTACGGAGTCACATACATAATTATAGAAGGTAATCTTCACACGCCGTTAGATAAACAGGGACCCTTTTTTGTCCCTCAATGATAATGACTCCCTGCTGAATGTAACCTAAGTCCCTTGCGTCCTTCATATTTCTGCCACGTAAAAAACATTCCTTAGCATTCACCGGGCCTCACATAATTCACAGGCCGTGGGAAACAGGCTAAAGAGCAACCAAATCACAGCACGTAGACAAGTCGATCGATACTGAGACTAAGTGCATGCCTAGTCTACTAGGTGCTTCAATGTATGCAACTTTACTGGCGGCCGCGGCGAGACTAAGAACCCACCAGATGTCCCGTTGCGGTTATCCTTAAGGTACATGGTGCCGAGCGCAGCGTCAAACGTGCGTGTCTACCCCAGAGACCAAGTGGTGGCGTAGACACATTGAACAGCTTCGCCCTCGCTATGGGGTGAAGATGGACATGGACTCCCGAGAGAACCCCCGGAGTTAATCAGTTCCGCGCTATCCTGCCAACTCCGCCTATCACCACCGAAAGACAGGACGGTTACCCACTGGAGACCACACCGAATCCATGATCATGCAACGTACGTGTAAACCACACCCGAACCTGAACGAGCGTTCGCAATATCGTCCGCCTTCCAGAGTGACAATACGGCGCAGATAATCCGAGACGTTCCAGTCAAACAGCCGTTAAGCGCGACGAAGGTTATCATAGCTATACCCCCTCTCCGCCTCCTCGGTGGACTCGAGGCTGTGGGAGTGTGACATTATGTTCATTTTCCCTATAAGGCCCATAGTGCGCGCAATTCCTATTTTCCTAAAGCCATGTGCCTTGCGGTGTCACTCTAACTTACGTGGCAGGCTGGAGAGTTGCTGAATAGATACTTTTTGGAATTTACACATATTATACGTCAGCTCTTACCGACTTACTCTCTAGATAATACATACATAATGTCCATGAAATCATTGTAAAACGAACCAGACGAGTGTGACACCACAGACGGGTTGTGTTATATAATATGCTATATAATTGCCAAACCTTACCTAATTTGCATATTTTTTTTTTAAATTATAAAACCCCTAGCCCTTATTCATTCATATACCAAAAATGAGCAAAATCCGTTGAACCTGAACTGACTAATGGGCCATTCTCAGATAAAGCGTACAAAACATCATTTTTGACGTGATTTTGGCGATAGCTCGTATATGTTAGAGGTCAATCTCTGCATATTACCTCGACCAATATTAAGGGCAATGCTGGTATTCGAGACCAGTGTAAAGACGGTGCATTGTTCGATAAGAACATATCATCAAAAGTGAAGGCGAATCACAATGATTATCTAAAGTGTGCGCCAGTGTCCGTCATTGAGAAATGCTAATGCTGGAATATGCTTTGCAGCCACACGTGAGATCAAAACCAAGTAGTCACTCTTGAGGTGTTTCCAGTCGTCTCTACTGTGTGTGAAGGGATCTACTGACACATCTCTGTAATCGGCCTGTGGTCTCGCAGCAGACAGATCCTCAAATGACACATTCTGGACACTGACTGATAGCTAAGTAAGTGTGCTGGGACTAAAAGTAAAAGGAAGTCTACATAAACGACAATAAATATAATAATTAACATACTCGTAAATAATAGATGTATTACAGATAGAGATAGAATGTAATTATAAATGAATAAATGCTGAATGTTGTAATTATACTGTAACATACCCCCTTTCTTTACTTTATCATTTCCCTTTTTGTCATGTTTCCCTTACTTGACCCCCTTGTGTTATGTCGCAATACCCCCTCCGGCCGTTACCACCGGTCTAAGTAGCCCCACCAGGCTGTGTGACTAACGTCAATATACACATCTTGATTTATGACCGTTTCTTGGAGCTACGGTCTAAGATACGATTGCTGGATTGTGAATTCGGTTGAACCGCCGTGTGGTGTGCAGTGCGAACGAGGAAGACATAGATCAACAACGAAGATGAATTACTTTATGCATCGGTCATTCAACTAACGCGTTTAATCAATAAATAACGTCAGACTAATACACTTACATATATACGTGGATCGGCTATATACGATAGGTAGATTCGTAACACAATAAGAACGTGACACAGTAAAGAGCCGGCTTAAAGCACATCAGGGATGAGTACCACCCAGAGAGAGCCAAGAGAGGGAGAGAAATTGTTAAGCTCCCTTATATACGATCACGGCTCAGTTACTCCTGATTGGTCAAACGGTGGATTGAGATAGCGTTATTCTGCGATTGGCTAGAACAAAGCACGATTAGCCATTCTGATTGAAGGCTATACCCAGCTAACACGGTTACGTAGTAACTACGTAGTTACAACGTAGTGGTTTGGTAGATGTTACGTAGTTTTTTTACGTAGTTATTACGTAAAATTCTGGACTACCAGCAACGTTTTTACTACGTAGTGACATTACGTAGAGAAATTACGTACCCACCACCTTCATACTACCTTATGGCACCTTGCCACTACCTTACGGGCACTTTCTCACCACCTGTATGGGCTCATTTTCACATCCTTTCTGGTTCCTTACAAAACCCCGGTAATTGTATTGTAAGCGGGCAGATTGCAGATGCCACGAGAGAGAGCGATAGCGATGCGGGGGAAATGCAATCTTGGCGCCACAGTGTCGGGAGAGGTGTCACAACATACTAAGAATGGACACTACGCGAGCTAGTTAGCATGTACGAGACCAAGCAATGATCGAGCGCGGAGCTAAGGTTCCCCGGGCATTGCGCATGTGACAACCTAGA
>NW_014578189.1:75250-78776 GCF_000485595.1 Priapulus caudatus
TGGCACCCCAGCATACATGTAAGCATCAATGATTGTTGCTTCATAACTGTCCAGGATTTTTGCCACATCTTGGTACTTTTGCTCATTACTGTGCAGTACGGGCAATGGAATTACCTTGTTGATGAAACACAACAATTTAGAATGCTGACCAACTATTTTCTTTTGCAGTCCGTCATTGAGAAATGCTAATGCTGGAATATGCTTTGCAGCCACACGTGAGATCAAAACCAAGTAGTCACTCTTGAGGTGTTTCCAGTCGTCTACTGGGTGTGAAGGGATCTACTGACACATCTCTGTAATCGGCCTGTGGTCTCGCAGCAGACAGATCCTCAAATGACACATTCTGGACAATGACTGATAGCTAAATAAGTGTGCTGGGACTAAAAGTAAAAGGAAGTCTACATAAACGACAATAAATATAATAATTAACATACTCATAAATAATAGATGTATTACAGATAGAGATAGAATGTAATTAAAAATGAATAAATGCTGAATGTTGTAATTATACTGTAACATACCCCCTTTCTTTACTTATCATTTCCCTTTTTGTCATGTTTCCCTTGCTTGACCCCCTTGGGTTATGTCGCAATAACCCCTCCGGCCGTTACCACCGGTCTAAGTAGCCCGACCAGGCTGTGTGACTAACGTCAATATACACATCTTGATGTATGACCGTTTCTTGGAGCTACGGTCTAAGATACAATCGCTGGATTGTGAATTCGGCTGAACCGCCGTGTGGTGTGCAGTGCGAACGAGGAAGACATAGATCAACAATGAAGATGAATTACTTTATGCATCGGTCATTCAACTAATGCGTTTAATCAACGAATAACGTCAGACTAATACACTTACATATATACGTGGATCGGCTCTATACGATAGGTAGATTCGTAACACAATAAGAACGTGACACAGTAAAGAGCCGGCTTAAAGCACATCAGGGATGAGTACCACCGAGAGAGAGCGCCAAGAGAGGGAGAGAAATCGCTAAGCTTCCTTATATACGATCACGGCTCAGTTACTCCTGATTGGTCAAACTGTGGATTGAAATAGCGTTATTCCGCGATTGGCTAGAACAAAGTACAATTAGCCATTCTGATTGAAGGCTATACCTAGCTAACACGGTTACGTAGTCACTACGTAGTTACAACGTAGTGGTTTGGTAGATGTTACGTAGTTTTTTTACGTAGTTATTACGTAAAATTCTGGACTACCAGCAACGTTTTTACTACGTAGTGACATTACGTAGGGAATTACGTATCCACCACCTTCATACTACCTTATGGGCACCTTCCCACTACCTTACGGGCACTTTCTCACCACCTGTATGGGCTAATTTTCCCATCCTTTCTGGTTCCTTACAAAACCCCAGTAATTGTATGTATAAAAACATGCAAGAAGCAAAAATATTTTGCATGGTTCATATATTTATTTCAACAGAAACAATACCGTAGTTACATAAGCCAGGTTAGGTTACAAGTAAAAGTATAGAACAGCATAGAACAGCAAACAGTATCATATATATATATATTCATATGCAGATAAAAATCTGCTGCATATACCCTTACCTGTGAAGATCACAATTG
This sequence comes from Priapulus caudatus, assembly GCF_000485595.1. Classification (NCBI taxonomy): domain Eukaryota; kingdom Metazoa; phylum Priapulida; class Priapulimorpha; order Priapulimorphida; family Priapulidae; genus Priapulus; species Priapulus caudatus. Next base: position 76,840 of record NW_014578189.1, read on the forward strand.
TCATTTTTATTATTTTTCATGATAAATATTTTTTCAATATTGGAAAATCTGGATTAAAAACATGGATGGCGTTCCATACATACGTGCCAACCATTAATTTGGTTCTGGCTCTAGAAAATTCAAAAAAAGAAATTTGGCAGTGAAAGAGCTAGCAGCCGTCTCTGGTGTCAGAATCTGATGAGTCATGAATCTGATGAGTAATTGTTCCTGTAGCCGTCTCCTTGGTTGTTGCACCCACAGAAACACGGGCCTGCAAATATAATTATAATCGATGGTAAATTGGGAAATCCTTTTTTTACATTATATCATGGGCAAAATAATTGATGTATANGCAATTTTGTTCACAGTTTTTCTATAGATGATCCCGATTTTACTAAGATTATATCGTCCACGAATGAACTGAACGAGATTATAAGCGGTGGCTTTGCACCAGACTATATCAGCGCTCTGAAATACTTCCCGCGGACCACCTCACAGAAACGCTTTATGGAACTGTGTGACGAGTTTATAAAGAGAGGGCGGGAAGAATATCAGCATCACAAAGACACGTTCACACGCAGTAAGCTGTCTGGACATTTGCTATGTTTGGAATCAAGCGCAGGAACATATCTATTAGAGATGGCGGGGAGAGTATCAGCATTACAAATATATTACGTTTACACGCAGTAAGCTATTCGGATGTTTGCTATGTTCAGAATAAAGCGCAGAAACATTTCTAGTGATGCCATTAAATCACGATTCAGTGTCTATTATATATAAATAGGTGCGCCTACAGGCGGTATTCGTGTGGAATCACTCATGTCTAATGAATTGCTTAATTTTCTTAGATGACATTCGAGATCTGTGTGATGACCTAATTCTTGCGCATCAGGATATGCCGGAAGAAGAACGTGATATCCTTACTGAAACCCATATTGTGCAGACATTAATGGACATATTTGGAGGTACGTAAGAGTAACACGAACCTACTTTACGAAAACCCGAGTATACTCTAATGATCTACATATCATTTTACAGAACAATAATCTGGTTATTAATTCACCTATACTCATCACTTCTTTATTCTAATTAAATGGCAAACAACAATGAAAACTTGCATTAATTATTTGTATTTCTAAAAGAAACCAAGCGTAACAGTACCTTAAAATAAACATGAAAAAATACTGAACCCCGTTAGATTTCCTTGATTCGGGTCTTAATTAACCTGTCATTTGGTAAACCAAATGTAAATGGGCTATCGATATTAATCATAAATCACATAAAACCGAGATTCCATACTAAAAATAACAATATTGCTTCCAATTATGGAATTTTACCGTAAATACATATTTTACATACTAGATTTGTTTTGTCGCGATGAAATGCGGTGACAACATTAATTTTATACGTTTCATCACTAAGCTGGGACGGATACAACATCAATGACATTACTGTGGACCATAAAGTTCATGATGGCGTACCCAGAGATTCAGAAAAAGGGACAAGAGGAAATTGACCATGTTATTGGTATGTCTAGTTTGAACTATTTTGATGATTGATTTTATATCGGAGAAGACAAAATTAATATCAATATATAGATATGAGCGATCATTTTTATTGATAGCCTAAGGTATTATTTTAGATTACTTTTTGTCATTAAGATGTGAGCAATGCATTTTAAAATCGTGCGATAGGCATTTATCAGGTCATTGAACGTAGCTATACTTGTAGGTCAAGATCGTCTAGTTAACTTTCACGACAAACAAAATCTGCCATACTGCGACGCCATCCTGCATGAGGTCATGCGACATCGACTACCTGCCCCCATTGCCCTACCTCACTGCGCGACCATAGACACGACAGTTGGTAAGCCATTTATCTATACTATAATTTGGCTAATCTTGTGTGTGTGTGTGTGTGTGTGTGTGTGTGTGTGTGTGTGTGTGTGTGTGTGTGTG
>NW_014578189.1:83990-99210 GCF_000485595.1 Priapulus caudatus
ACACGCACACACACAATACATGCACACACGCACCCACAGACGTATGCACACATATACACACACACAGCTCACGCACGCATGCACCAACACACCACAACATGCAGACGCACGCACGCATACACACACACGCACAAACACACACACGTACACACGCACACACACACGCGCGCGCGCGCGCACACACACACACACATGCACCCATACACTTTTCAATATTCGGTCTATCGGACCTTCGGTCTATCGGACCTTTCGCCGTCCTATCGGACCTTCGGTCTATAGGTCCTTTTCAATATTCGTCTATCGGACCTTCGGTCTTATAGGTCCCTTTTCAATATTCGGTCTATCGGACCTTCGGTCTATCGGACCTTCGGTCTATAGGGCGGCCCCCGTTATATCAGTGCTCTAACTGAATTTGAATAGGCACATTGTCATATTAAATACACATTCCAAATCTTAGAGGCTCTAAGATTTGGAATGTGTATTTAATATGACAATGTGCCTATTCAAATTCAAACTTCAAAACATACAGATGTATAGTGAAAGTAGGATAAATGCAGATTGAAAATAGGCTTATTTTTCATAATTATGTACTGATAGTATAAACAATTTTGTAAATAATGTTTTATTAGTTATCATACTTATAATATATATTTTAGATACTTTTAGCTACATTCCTCTTTGAAATTTACAAATTGACCTTGTAAAATGATCAGAATTGGTTGCTTTCAACATAGCCTGAAAATGCAGGAAATGCCGTTTCCAAGCTCTACATTTCTGGGGGAGTACCCCCAGCCCCACCCCCTCCAGCATCAGCTACATATTTCTGCAGTGGCACTTTTTGGGAGGCCACTACGGCCCTGTTATATATATACATATATATTATATAATCCTATATATATTAATATTATCAAAAGTGTATAATAATTAATAGATCTATTTTATTTAGATAGATTATCATAGAAATATAGAGATAGTGAAATATATAGTATACTTTAGTACCTATATATATTTCAATGATTATTATACACTTAGTCCTGATATGATCAAGAGCTAATAATGCCTAATAAATATAAATATAAATAATAATAAATATATAGGGCCCTATGTGCGGCATTTGCTACCACAATAACGGGATGGCGCTTCGATCGACGGCTGGCGGAAGCGTAGTCTGGTACTCGCTCCCACCTCGATTACTCGATGTTCTTGAGTAACTAAGCCGAAAGGTGGGGTGGGACCGGGTACCAGTCTAGCGAAAGCGCGGGACGTTGCTAAGAGAACGCGAGTAGCTGAATTTAGAACGTCCATAGTTCATTCGGTAGGAACATTAGCATATGATATTACCATATTACCATTACCATATGATATTAGTAGAAAGAAGCAAAGAAAGATGCCATTCACAAGTACAGGTACGTAGGGCCTATTAGTTGTTATTTGGACATGTACCGTTGTACGTAGCAATGAATGGACTAGCCCGACCAGGCTGTGCGACGGAGTGTCTATACGGAGTTCTAACCCTAGCAATACCGTTTCTCGGAGCTATGAATGGACTAGCTCTAGTACTAGTCTAGTCTATAGCCCGCGTTATATTATTACGCGTACAGTTGCCGCCGCCCTGCGGCAACTGTACGCGAGCCATGTGCTAAAGCTATGTATGGACTAGCTCTAGTAACTATAGCCCGCGTACAGTTGCCGCAGGGCTATAGACCGTAACATGGCCATTTCGAATGCGTTTTTAGCTCATCGGACATAGTCAGATATGTAGCTCTGGTACTATAGGCCTAGCCCGCGGATCGCTGCCGCAGGGCTATAGCACATTCTGCCATAGATGTAATCTAAGCAAATGGTCTAACTGATGTGACCAAAAATTTATCCCCAAAACGTAAAATGATCGGGCTTTTTAACACTTATCTATCAACATGGCCATCTCACCTATCTTTTTGAACACTTCCACAACTTTACACCAGGTATTTATGCTGTTATTCCTCAAAGTCTTAGCACTGAAGAGTCACGCGTGCACACATAAGCAGAGCAACCGCATTTGAAAACAAAACACCAGTAGTGGCACTGTGCTAAGACTTTGAGGAATAACAGCATAAATACCTGGTGTAAAGTTGTGGAAGTGTTCAAAAAGATAGGTGAGATGTCCATGTTGATAGATAAGTGTTAAAAAGCCTGATCATTTTACGTTTTGGGGATAAATTTTTGGTCACATCAGTTGGACCATTTGCTTAGATTACATCTATGGCAGAATGTGCTATAGCCCTGCGGCAGCGATCCGCGGGCTATAGTACTAGAGCTAAGTCAGATGCAGCTTGTAGAATCGCATGATCGTCCGTCCGTCTGTCCGTCCGTCTGTCCGTCTGAGCGAGCGTCCGTCCGTCAACAGTTGGGCACAAATCTTAACCGCTCGACGTACGGTCACGATATTCGGGACGTGGGGGGTAATCCGAAAACGAGTTGGGATGTCGAAGCTGGGGGTCAAAGGTCTAAGGTCAAGAGGTGTAAAAGAAGGACAGGGCCGTAGTGGCCGCCACGGCAGCACGGCACTGCCGTGGCACTATTTTGAAAAAGAAAATTCTGCAGGGAACCAAGGAGCAACATATACCAAGGAGATGAAACCCCGGGGGCGGGGGGGGGAGGCACTCACCCCACATTATGGTAGGTATGTGCCAGTTCAAAGTCAAAAATGGGGGGGGGGCTCTGTAACTAACTCAAATCTGAAAATGGGGGTCTCCGGAACTAGGATTTCGTTGAAATTCAATGCTATAACACTGGACACGTTTAAAAGAGGGGGTCTCCGGAACTGTGGGGGGAACAGTGATTTGCTTTAAAAACTATGCTGTAGCACTTGAACCAATAATAATTATTGTTGTATTATGTAGAGGAGAAAAAACATGACCCGGAGAGAGATGAACGCACGCACACGCACGCACACACGCACGCACGCACGCACGCACACACACACACACACACAACACACACACGTTGCATGCATGCCTTGACGTCCCGCCTTCAACGTATTCTGAAGTACGATGCACTGGAACGGAAATATTAAAAACTAGGGTTTCCGGAACGACAAAAATGTAAGATCTGCATGGTAACTAAACTTAATGGTCTGGAACGAGATATTCTTAAAAATGCGATGCACTGGAACGGAAGTTTAGGGTTATGGTTGAAAATGGAGGTCTCTCCCGCGGCACATACCTACCATGCAATATATATGGAGCGCCCCCCCCCCGACCCAGCACGACCCAGTTAAGACTCAACAATGCAATGGTCATGCATGTGCACCGTGACATGTTAGACAAGGTAGATGATCACGATGTAATTTCAGAATTTGTAAGTTGCCATCCAGGCAGAAAAGATAAAATTGGAATAATAAAAAAATAAAATGACAAGTTATCTGACTGGACTGTCTGGTATTACTATTAATACTGATCAATTAGAGGAGGTTACAGCCCTATAGACCGAAGGTCCGATAGATCGAAGGTCCGATAGACCGAAGGTCCGATAGACCGAAGGCCCTATAGACCGAAGGTCCGATAGACCGAAGGCCCTATAGACCGAAGGTCCGATAGACCGAAGGCCCTATAGACCGAAGGTCCGATAGACCGAAGGTCCGATAGACCGAAGGTTATGTGTTCAAGGTGAAAATCCTGACGCGCAGGCGCAAAACTGTCTATATATATCGGCAGGGAAAATCCTGACGCGCATGCGCAAAACTGTCTAGTTTACAATCACTTCATATTAGACAACACTCGTAGCTACGGTGAGGTTTGAATTTTGTCATTTGGCATGGGTTTTCAGCATATTTTGGCGTGTGTTTTCGTTTTGATTTTGTTTTCTACATTTTTGTCTACTTGCCCGATCGGACAACCGGTATTCAGAATCAACTTGTCCGGACCCAAGTCTGGTATGCCAAACCAATCGGACAATGCCTAATGTCGAGCCCTGTGTTATTTTAACGATTTCTTCGAACCTGATCAGTGCAGATTGCAGATCAAAATAGGTCTGATGAGAGAGATAATGCTGCTGTCGGTTTTTGTGGGGGACATTGCGGTACCAGTTTTGAAACCAATGCAAAACATTCTTTAGGGTTTCAAGCCGTTCATCACTGGCAGAGGAAATCTGAGCATGACTACGGAATACGCTGATTATTGCAGCGGTGTTCTTAATGAACAAAATGGTGCCATCTATGGTGGTGCCAAGGTTCATCACCTGTCTGTACTTCTGGAGAACAAGAAAAAGGTAAAGAAAATTAGTGCTCAGTTCTATTACTCAACTACTTATACACATCAAAGGTATTTGGTTTCGGTGTTTTGATGCCTTTTGTCACAGACGTACAGTTGGTTGGCGTGTCGCACACTCACCTTTAGCAGACTTAACATGTCTTCATTGAGCACTTCCAATGCGAGGCTATTGCGCATTTTGGATGCAGAGTCGAGGAACATGTGACCTTGTGTTAAGTGATGGTGCTCTCTTTTGCTGTTTGCAGCAAAGTCCCACTCAAAGGCATCTCTAATATGGTGCCAGCTGATCACCTTGTTGTCTACTATTAGACATCGTTTGCCAGTGATGGTCCCATAGATGTTGTTTCGCAGTTTCTTGATCAAGTGCTGTGGAAAATAAGAAGTGATACCAAACTATCAATCACCATGTCACCGAAGTTTGGTCTACGTGGCTGCAAATCGAAAGACCTGTACTAATAATAAATAATACTGCAACAATTGCAGAATATGATAATTGCTTCGCAGAACTTGATCTGCTGGGGTGATATGCAAACTTGGATGCTTACAGATGGATCCATCAAGAAAACCATTGGTTCTGTGGAGACCGGGTTCATAGTAAATCTAGCCTTGACAGCTTCATCAGCTGTGTGGAAATGCATTTCGACAAATGTTCTATTGATCTGAGCTCCATCAAAGCACATGTAGATGACCTATATAAGCAAACCGAATATGTCATATAACTTCAACAACAAACCAGGAGCATAATATTCCCTCATAACAGTCTATTGCTGACATTCATATTTATAATTTAAAATATTAACAGCAACATTTAGCCATTTAAGTGAAATATGTTATTATTTTGAAATGACCTTGAAATTACTTTTTAGAAGCCACCGCACTGCCTCCCAAGCAATCGTGTAGAGTGTGGCAGCTTCAGAACATCGTGTAGGGAAATGCGCGAATGGAAAACGGAAGCCTGTTGTTCCAAGAAACATGAGCTGCAGCTCGTGCGTTGCCAGCTCTGTATCACACGTACCTGCATGACATAATGATTGCAATTGTTAGTGTAGGTATGGTTTTTTTCATTATCGAAGAATGTTATTCATTGATACAAATGTTAGTTACCTTTACGTAGCATTGAGTGTACTTTCCCAAACTGCCCTTCTTCCACCACTCCAAAATAAAACACATTCTCTGCCGGACAAATGTCTTAAGTTACTATAAACACTAAAATTAAACAGCAAACTATCGCTTAAATATTGTACTTGCGATATTACTCAGCGACGAAGATTGTTTATCAACTTGTAACCGCCATTTCTCGTTGCGCACGCTCGCGCAGTTCCGTAAAAATATTAGTATATATATTTATTATTAGTACAGCTCCAAGAATCTAGCACTGAAAAGGACATAAAGGATATATTTGCTTGGTTAGGAAGTGCTGGAAAATTTGAAAATACACTTACTTTTATGCATGCTCATTATACAGAATTTAGAAAAACCATTCAGAAACTCATGCAACCAAAGGATATCACCAACTTTCAAAGGCAATGGCATGCACTATTTACAAGCAAGCCCGAACTAGCAAGGTGGCAGAACCTGTTGAGTATTGAAGAGCTGAAACCGTTTCATTGGCAGGCTAGGCATGATATGCTGACAGGCATCGAGCTGGAGATGTTGGAAGAGATGGCAGTTCTGAGGGGAACAGGAGATGTTGAACGACACTGCTCGGCCCATGTCAGTATCACCTCACAGGGTAAAGTTCGTTACTGTGGTGGGAGATGTGTGGCCAAATTGAGAACGAAATTAAAATCAATGTATCAAACCCATATGTACACCAGCAAACAGCTAAGTTCTGAAATAGAGACAAAACTCAGTTTAATAGAGGCACTCACTGCACAGTACCACACTTTATCTACTGAGTCTGCACAAGTCGGTACACTCATGGCAACTAAACAAAGACAGGATGCACGGCACTTCCTTACCCATATCACTGATGCTGCTTTCAACTTCTTCCTGGCCATTGAAAAGGAATGTGTGCAGCTTCTCACTCAGCATAGGTTCGCAACACTGGGTGCAGCAGTACTAAGTGACACCACAACGCAACTGGAAAGGAATGCCACGTTGTACGAGCTGTGGCTTAAAGCTATCATCAGCCCACATGCCAGCTACGATGTTGTGGAGACCGAAGATGCTGACACAGCGTTGGAAGTCGGCAGTCACCTAAACTCTATTGTTCGCTTAGTCTGCTGCAAACCTGAAGAAGTCTTCAAGGAGTTGCTGCATCGATACATGCGAATTTTAAACAATGAGTTCAGGAAAGAGCTGCTTCACAAACATCAGGTCAAGAAAACTGCTGCACACAGAAAAAAAGTTGTCACCAGGAAGAGTAAGACAGCTTCACTCAGGGGCAAGATTTCCATTGCTGACATTGCTAAGGACACTTCAAGAAACCGCCTTAAGTCGCACCTTATGCTGACAGATGCAGTCAAGATCAACAGGAACTTTTTCCGTGACAACTACACTGTCATGGAGTTGATGCTCATCGTAAAAGCATACAATCTAAAATTGACAGCTAGACAAAAGCAAAAAATAAATGACAACCTTGCCGACCATGTAATTGCAAGCAGTACATTTGCCGACCCAGCCCAGTTCAATTCCTACGGGAAATCGACGTCGCTTCCACTGCAAGGCACAGCATCTCAACATCAACCATCATCATTTGAGGGGCCATCTACGAGTCAGCTCATCGAAAGTCTGCCGCACTCAGACATTGGGGAAGTGAGGATGGATGAAGACACAGAAGCTTACCTTTGCCCTGCATGCGACGGACTGTACGATGACGAGCAGGCAGAGTTGTGGGTAGGCTGTGATTTCTGTGATGCATGGTGGCATAAGATCAATAGATTATGGGCGGGAATCGCGCTAGTTTTCTACTTTCGATCGCGTATAAGAAGGGTTTATTGGCAAGGCGGTTTCAGCCTAATCCGTCAGTGACTTCAGAACAGGCAGGGTACACAGGGCGGCTAGTTCCAGCGTGACCGCCAACACCATAAACGCGGGCAACCGAGATGATGAGACATACCATTACGCTCACTCCCAGACAAGCCCGCCACCCCCACCTACGCTACAAATACCCCCCCCCCTCCACCCCTACCCCCACCTACCGTCACAGGTCTGCCACGAAACCAGCCCCGTCTCCTTCGCCGGCCATTCCCACCTGCTTCCCGGCACCCACTACGCCAGACGATACTGTAAATCACTCACTGTGCGATACAATAGACGATAGTAACGCGTTTGCACGACGCCTGCCCGAGGGACAGTTTAACGACGCCACAGATCGCAAGCCGGCATAAACAACAAACACACAAACCTACGTGTTCAGTTAACCACGTTCTGAGTATTCAGAATCAACGCGACAACAACAACAACAACAACAACAACAACAACAACAACACCATGGCGCCCAGGGACAACACAACGACATGGGAAGCGCTGTACGGCCTCCTCACCGACCTGGCAGAGCCCGACAGCACTGCCGACGCCATGACAGATAGCCACCTGTACGCGGCGGAGGTCGCCGAGAGCTTGCAGCTGCAGGCCGACAACGCCGCAGCACAGGAAATCGAAGAGGAAGCAGAGGAGGAGGCCTCATCAAGCTACCTCAGCAACTGGGGAGGAGAAGATCCGGAGAGAGAGGGAGGAGACAGCTGACGAGTGGAGGGAGCTAGAGGAGGCACAAGGGGAGCCGCACGCCTACGCTCCGCTAGCAGACCACGAGGAATGGCAGGGGTGGGAGGACTTGTTTGGGAGATCCCTCCGAATACTCCCACAGTAGCAACCAGACTCGTGGCTGCGCCGTCACCCGGACGGAAGGAGGAGAGAGACGACGCAAGCTCGCTGCTACAACGAGATGCGTCACCGGCGGACCACCGACTACCCGCCGATGTCGCCACTGTTGGAGCTGCATAAAATGGACCAGGAAGGGGTGGCCGTCCAGAAAAGTACCTCCGAGTGTGTTTCGGTCGGTGCGGGGAAGGCCATTAATATAAAACGCCTGACCCTGGCAACAGTATATTCACAATAGTTGGCTGTTTTTTATACGGCAAGATTAATTGTGGAGCCAGCATCATCTGTCACGCAGTGGCAGCTTTCGCGAACTTGCCCAAAGCGCGCCAAAGTCTGACGGGGTTTTAAATTTTTTTAAGGGGGCGATCCCACTCCCGCCAACCAGGGATGCAAATTGAAGCGAGCCTGGTGGATGGCGAAGCAGGCAGGACGACTACGATGAGTACCTGCCTGGGGGGATTTTGACCCATTTATTCCGGATACACGGGGGGAGTCTTTGATGGAACCTACTATACGCGCCTCAGGCATACATCCAATATTGGGGGGTTGAATACAGCGACCCGAAGGCCCACTACAGCATCTCGATGGGTTTGCACCACAGATGTCACGTATAGTCTGACCGAAGCTGTCACCGTACACATAACGACCACGGTCGCCCACCGCCATGGGGCCCCTTCGCCGAGGTGCCGGAACGCAAACGACGTCGGTTGCGGGGCCTAGCTTGAGGCTAGCTAAGTTTGGTTTGTTGTCGCTTGGTTTGCATGGGCTTCCGCCCATTAGGCTGGGTTATTAAGTAGGTAAGGGCAAACTGTTCCTTCTTCCCTTTCCCCGCAGACTAACGGGTTCTGGCAGTAGTACTGACATAAACAAACGGGTATTTTTCCATCTTAAAAGTCACAAGATAAAATGTAATTTCATGTGAATATTTTTACCCAATTTTCTCTCATATGGCATTTTTCTCAATATGGTTCTGCCATGTTATTATTGTGTACGGCAGTACCCAAAGGCCAACCCGGCCAAGTATAACCTTACATAGCAGTTTTACAACCTTTTCCGCGAATTTTTCCGTTTTTAATGCATGTTAGTAGTTTTGATACGCGCGTTAAATAACAATCCGCAAACATAACATTTCGGACGCGAATTGTAAACGTTGTGGCTTTTACAGTTAAATATGGCCATTTCTATCACTGGCAGCAAGATCAAGCGCCGCACGTACAGCACACGACGCGGCGCCATTGACTATATATATAAACAAACATGGTGTCGAACCGCCGGCAGTCGCCGCCGCAGTTTTCCACAACTCACCGTTTTTAAATCAGTTACAACTTCCCGTGTTCCTGCAGGTGACAGCCACTTTGTCCAACTATCGTTGGAATCGCGGACCATTGGCTTAACCATATACACCCCGCCAATTTTGACAATGCGGCCCCGCCAGAATGCGCGCTTAAATCACAGAAATTCTCAAATATAGCTTGCCTATAATGATACATGTTTTTTTTTTTTGATTTTTTTTTTTTTTTTTTTTTTTTTTTTTTTTTTTTTTTTTTTTTTTTTTTTTTTTTTATTTTTTTTTTTTTTTTTTTTAAAATTTTTTTGTTTTTTTGTTTTTTAATTTTTTTTTTTAGAGCCTTGCTACAGGGGAAGGCGCGGCTGGCTGAACCGTTGGCGGCTGGCTGATTGGCTGCAGCAAGTTTTTTAATGCGCAGACAGGTCTGCGAACTACCGCTTGTTGACATCGCGAGGGTGAGTCATGGTAGACGGACGCGCTCTGTCTCGCTGTACGCTCGTTCGAATCTGTAATCCTTAGCGGGATGAGGGGTTCGTCTATTAGCTGGCGAAGTGGCGGGGTTTAATGTTCATTGTGGGCGTGCATTATATGATTTTATAGATGTGTATTAAAATCGTGCCCCATTATATGCAACAGATTAATACTGGCGAAAATGGATGTGCCCATTGCTATGGAAGATTGTGGGCACCGTCGCTTGTAAGTGCAATAGAAATCATAATATTCTGCAGTAATTGTCCTAGTGTCAACTGTGTACCTGCCTGATTGTATATATTGTCAGTAATGTGAATAGAGCTACATCCACTCTTGCAATCAGGAACGTAGCTAACTCATTTTGCCACAGTCATCATCTGTATGCCACAGTCGTAATTTACCATGTAATTGTCAGTACATGCTATAATAAATTGCTAGATAAGTTGAAATTTCTACTTAAATCTATTTATCTATTAAATATTTTAAATATTATTATTATATTATTATCATTATTATTATATTAAATATTAAATATTAAATCTATCTATTATCTATTAAATCTAAAATCTAATTTCTACTTCTACTTCAATATTTATTGCAATAGGTGTATCTTTAGTTTGAAATTTCTATAGATGCATGAATTCATGCAATGTACAGCAGCGGCAGTGGAGACGTATGTTTGCACGTGACAAAATAACGTTACGGTTTCGCGGGGTGGGGGGAGCTATGGTGGAAGGCTGGGGGTAATTCGTATTATTGTTTTTGTTTTTATGTTAAAAAAAAAAAAAAATATTTTTTTTTAGTTGTGTATTTAGTGTTCTAAAAAAAAAGTTAATACATTTTAATAAATATTATAATTCTTTCAAATCATTACATGTAATTTCAGGCTGACAACTTCACTGGCAGATGACAGCCAAGTGGCATTAATGAGCTATTGCATCACAGTGCCGTATATCTAATAGTACGATATCAAAGCAACTATTTGTGAACCACTGGCCTAGAGAATCTTTGGACCGTGCTTCGTCCACGACCTTTCGCATGTGTTCGTCGCAGAGAAAACGAGCAAAGCAGTGGAGATGTGTTCATTTTTATGAATGTGTGATCTACACTGAAACGCTCTGAGTGTAACGAAGCCAACAAGAACCTTTTAGGCGTTAAAAATATCTGGTATTGCAACACAAAATACGATGCTTGCACGAGTGGCCACGACATTGAGACAGGTTTAAATGGATCAACCTCGTATATCATCGTTTTTGGCCTATACCCTGAAAACAGCCAGTGTCGTCTTGTTGTATGCGGTACAGAAGTGTCACAGTGCGACAGGTGGAAGTTCCTTCTGCGAAGGTGGCTCATCCACTTCCTACTGCTGCATTACGTAAAATAAAACTATGACAGGGGTTATCGAGCGAGAAGCTGTTCCCAATGGTTGTAGTGAAAAACGGGTTTGGGCTTAAAGAAATGCCATTAGCAGTTCAAGGTGGTCTAACAAACATCAACAAGATACCTCATCTGACTTCAAAGCGTACAGATTTGACAGTCTGAAATGTGCAAGACGGCTATGCCATTCGAATAAAAAAATATGTAACGTCCCGTAAATGTGCTACGAATGTGGAACGTCTTACAAGCACATGAAAACTATATAGCCAAGCGGCATCAGGTCAGAGAAAGGAGCAGCCGCTAACAGACTGCACAAACGAGGCTACCTGGACAAGAAACGTTATACGTCACAGCAGCAGGCAGTGACCCGGGCATATTTCATGAGAACACATCAGTAGATATTCTTGACCTTTGTGAATCTTCCTTCTCCGACATTGTCAGCAACAGAAAAAGGCAACATTAGTGGATATCTCACCAATCCTGAAGAAAGTGCTCAGCGGCAAAGCGGAAAACTGGTCATCGTGGGAAATAGTAGAATTATTGATAATATATATATCATAACCTAAGTGCAAGGTTAAAGTTTATGTGGTCTCCGATCACTCAATCATGTAATTGAAATACTATATATATAAAAAAAATCATATTATATCCTATCATGTACGTGCTCTTAGAAAACTTATTGTTCTTTTCCAGCATCATTCAGAAGAGTCTGGCGCTATGGTGCAGAAGCCCACAAGCGTATGAAGACATGTTTTTGCCCATGCCCTCACCAAAAACGCTTGGCCTTTACAAGAACTATATTTTTTTTTTATTTTTTTTTTCCCAGACTCCTGGTTTCTCTGCAGACGTGATGGGTTGGATGGCAAAAGAAGCAGAACGAGCCAAACTCACGCCAGTGGGATATACGGGGCGGTTTGATGTTTGATGAATGTCTGTCCAGGTAATGTGTGAAGAACAGATGCTTATCACAAGTAATAAATGGTTGTGTGCCATAAACTTAGTTCCCGCGCTGTTGTACCGTAGAATTTGGTTGTGCATGCGCGTGACCTGTTGTAAGCTTGGTAGTTTCGATGTGTATATATAGCCTAAAAGCTGTATTATAGTTTCAGGTCGGTCCCTTTTAATTCCACTTGTAAAAATAACCTTTTTAAATCATTAAAAATAAAATAACTCAAAAAATTTATCAAATTTTAAATATCAATAAATTTAAAAAATTTATCAAAGATAAATCAAAGATAACTCTCGTACATAAACTATTGAACAAAACCATGACACAGACACGGCATACCATAACCTCAAACTGGTGTACAATCATGTGCTTTAACAACAAGCTGAAAACCAATCGTTTAATTAAATTCCAGGAAGCCCTGCAGCTGAACTATAGAAATGGTCAAGCGGACTTCGTCGGAGTGGTGGGAAGAAGGGCAGTTTGGGAAAGTACACTCAATGCTACGTAAAGGTAACTAACATTTGTATCAATGAATAACATTCTTCGGTAATGAAACAAATACCCATACCCTACACTAACAATTGCAATCATTATTCATGCAACGGTACGTGTGATACGCAGAGCTGCAACGCAACGAGCTGGCAGCTCAATGTTCCTGGAACAACAGGCCTTCCGTTTTCCAGTCGCGCATTGTCCCTACACGATGTTCTGAAGCTGCGACACTCTACACGAATGCCTTGGAGGCAGTGCGTGTGCTTCTAAAAAGTAATTTCAAGGTAATTTCAAAATAATAACATATTTCCCTTTAAATGGCGAAATGTTGCCGTTAATGTTTGAAATTTTAAACATAAAAGAATGTCAGCAATATACTGTTATGAGGGAATATTATGCTCCTGGTTTGTTGTTGAAGTTATATGACATATTCGGTTCGCTTATATAGGTCACCTACATGTGCTTTGATGAGCGCTCAATCAATAGGACATTGTTGAAATGCATTTCCCGCACTACTCATGAAGCTTCAAGCCCAGAATTCACAACTATGAACCCGGTCCCAGAACAATGTTTTCTGATGGATCCATCTGGTAAAGCATCCAAGCTTTGCATTATCACCCCAGCAGATCAAGTTTGCGAAAGCAATTATCACTATTCTGGCAATTGTTGCAGTATTGATTTATATTAGTAGCAGGCCTTTGTTGCAGCCACCGTAGACAAACTTCGGTGACATGGTGATTGATATGTTTGGTATCACTTGTTATTTTCCACAGCACTTGATCAAGAAACTCGAAATAACATCTATGGGACCATCACTGGCAAACGATGTCTAACAGTAGACAACAAGGTGATCAGCTGGCCACATATTAAGAGAGCCTTTGAGCTGGACTTTGCTGCAAAGCACAAAAGAGAGCACCATCGCCTAAACACAAGGGCACATATTCCTGCGACTCTGCCTCCAAAATGCGCAATAGCCTCGCATTCGAAGTTGCTCAATGAAGACATGTTAAGTCTGGCTAAAGGTGAGTGGTGCGACACGCCAACCAACTGTACGTCTGTGATAAAAGGCATCAAAACACTGAAACCAAATACCTTTGATGTTTATGAGTAGTTGAGTAATGGAACTGAGCACTAATTAGATTTCCTTTACCTTTTTCTTGGTCTCCAGAAGTACAGACAAGTGATGAACCTTGGCACCACCATAGATGGCACCATTTCGTTCATTGAGAACAACAGCTGCGATAATCAAACGTATTCCGCAGTCATGCTCGGATTTCCTCTGCCAGTGATGAACGGCTTGAAACCCTAAGGAATGTTTTGAATTGGTTTCAAAACTGGTATCGCGATGTCCCCCAGAAAAACCGACAGCAGCATTATCTCTCTCATCAGACCTATTTTGATCTGCAATCTGCACTGATCGGGTTCGAAGAAATCGTTAAAATAACAACGACCCGATTCCCTAATGCACAGCTGCAACCGTCATCCTTCAACACCGACATCGTAGAGAACATCTTTTGCCACAGAGAAGTTTAAACGGCAGCAATAACATCCAACTTGCCTGCAGTATAGCATGGACTGAACAGCATCCTGCTGGGACACGCCACAAACAGCAAGAGGAAATGCTGGAAATGTGCAGCCGTTCGCTTTCCAACGCACAGGAAGTCTCCGTCAAACTCGTGCAGGTCCATTGCAGTGAGCTGTGCTCGCGGTGGAAGCGACGTCGATTTCCAGTAGGAAAATTTCCAGTGTCGCCTTTTAGCGAGCTCACGGCGTTACGCGACGAGCTCCTCGACGATCGCTTCTTCGTTACTGGTGTCACAGCGTTGCCAAACCACAACAGCAAGAGGAAATGATGCTGTGATTCGTGAATGGTATTGTAGAGCATTCCTTATGCCACCATGCATCACAGAAATCACAGCCTACCCACAACTCTGCCTGCTCGTCATCGTACAGTCCGTCGCATGCAGGGCAAAGGGGGATTCGTCTCCCAGCTCCCCAGCCTCCATACGATCCGTCTCCGTGACAACCGTATCGGCGCGGTCACCGTGGCGACGTACGGCGGCGGCGCGTTGCTGCGTCTGCTGGACCTCGGCTACAACGAGATCGTGACGATCGAGCAGGGCCCTCTCACGGGCTGCCGGAGCTAGGCGAGCTCCACCTGAACGGAATCGCCTACGGGCAAGCTGTGGGATGCTCAGATGTTTGGCGCGCCGCCAACCCAACGCCGCCTCTACCTGCACAACAACGCGATAGGTGGCGCCACGCTCGCGCAGCGCCAGGTTGCGCTACCTGACGCTCGACAACAATGCGCTGACGTCGCTGCACCAGGGGCGCTGGTCGCAGCTGCCAAGTCTCGCGCACCCTGGCCTCAGCGGAAACGCCATCGCCGCGCTACCAGAGGGCGCTCTACCCGATCACGGGATCAACGTCAAATCTTCGTTACTGGCGAATAGGGCATACTGTAACGATGCCTACTACTGCTGCTCTTTGCTAAGGCACACATCGCACTTCCCAATGTTACAGTTGTCGGATCACTATAGGCTTGGAAATGTATTGATAGACGCATTC
>NW_014578190.1:0-23903 GCF_000485595.1 Priapulus caudatus
CCATGTTTGTATTACGCTATTAAATGACAGTGCAGTGGTTTTCTTTTCAGTTACATGAAATATTTAACTTCATCTGTGTCACTTACATGGAGTTTATATTTAAAGACAACATTTGCTGGTTCTACGGGTATACTTTCTGCTAGTATATATAATAAAAACTATCGACTGTATATATACTTGACGTCTTGAATCATCACTATACTTGCTGGTTATGAAAAAACCTCCCCTACACGAGTTTTCTATGACATGTTAGCCTTGCTATATACATTTAGTGTTATATAGAAGGAGTACCGGTAAGTATCAGAACGGTTGAGAAAAACATGTGAAATCCTCGCTTTAATAAAGATTAAAAGCTGATGCGACGAAGGACAGGCGAGTAAATTTAGTGCGTTTGTCCGAAAAGTCCACGTCATTTTGCTTAGGCCACCATTTTTTATTTTGTTGGTTTACAGAATTTTTGTTGTTGTTGTTGACTCGGTAAGGTAAAAAAAAAATTGTCGTTTTGTCAGATCAAACAAGTCGGAATACAGTGATACTGTTATACATGATATTTAAGTATTTTAAGAAAACTAAATAAAAACAAAACTCTACTTGTAATTATTTTTACTTTTATTATAAACTGTTTGTTTATGAAATGTTTTTGTTTTTTACATTAAAATTTTTTTTACTCATATTTCTTAGGGAAAAGGTCGGCGGGAATAAAAAAAATTATTTTTTTAAATCAATTTTTATTTTTTTTCGTTTTTCTTGAAAATTTGGGTCGGCGGATCTGTAAACCAACAAAATAAAAAATTCTCGCCTTAACAGTCTAGTCTGGCTATATCGAATAATCATGATAGAAAGAGAAGGCCAAAATAGTCGTGAACTTGCAGCGTGTGATGTGTATAGTTAAAAAAAAGTATATGCTTTTTGAGCTGTAAACACACGGCAGAGGAGCTGGAAGTACGGCAAGTATAGCTGGATCGATAATTCAGGGCCGGGATAAGTTGGGAAGCGAGAAGAAATGTTGCGTGCGACAAAGTACGCAATTCGTTCATTCGCGACCGTCTGTATTTAGATGAAAAATTCCAAATGCCTCCATCTTTGGCCACAATAAAAAGAGAGACGTGTCTAAATCACCTATAGCAACAGAATTTGGCAGCCCTACACGGAAATCGTGCAAAATATAACTGCAAAAGGCAATATATTATGTGTGTTCGTTTGCTGATGGAATCGACGCACCAAAATAAAACTGGGAATTAGTTGCCATAGTTTACGACGGGGCCCTAGTAGCCTGGAAGTCACACGGGAGCAAACTCGCGTCGATTGTACTATTCTACAGTCGCGCGAAACAACGAAATGAAGAATCACATCACCTCGGAGCTGTACGTGAAATAAGTACACGACGAGGCAACGGTGGATGGCACGCGCATTATCCTATCCCATAATTGGCTCATCTCCTCACGATGTGGCGAACAAAAAATTACTCTTAGCAAAAACAGTGAGGAATGGACTCGCAGCACGCCAAGGAAGTAGCAAGAATTAAGTGAGAGCACTGACGTGATTGCGAAGGGGAAAGCATAATAATGAAAGCGTCAATGACACTATATAGCTCACCTTGGGTGTGATAGAAGAGGGAGATGATATTTAAAATTTGGCAAGTGTTTCATTTATGATGGACCAAAATGGGATCAAATGTCCTTATTCCCTGTTTTATACTAATAGAAATTTCACTGTTTTGTTTCAGGGTTAGTTTTGACGCCAAAATAAATGTTTCAGATCTGAAAGTCTGAGATCTGGCCAAAGAGATGGCGCTACGCCTAAATGATCGCCATTTTGGTTTTCGATTATCGCGCAAATAAAAGCAATAAAATATTCCAGTCAAATTACTGTAACGAAGAATATTACACGTAGGTATGATTAGGTAGGTATAGGCAGGTAGGCCATTTTCATTAAAGACCATTTCAATGGCTAGATGGCCATTTTCATTTTTGCCAAAAAATGAGCGTGGCTCGAAAGTAGGTCGACTGGCGTGATCCAAAATAGGACGTTCAAATCTCTCCCAGAGGAGTAACAACTGTATGCAATTTGAAACATGTGGGTCAAATGGTTCTCAAGTTATCGTTGACCGTAGCCAAATGTTGACGGACGGACGGACGGACGACGGACGACGACCCATGGCAATAGATCATCATGACAATGTCAAAGCGAGCTAAAAATCACCTGAAAGGAGGACTCACTGCTATAATAGAGGGCTGATAATATGTTGTGAATGGCACGCACGAAGAGACGTGCACGTCGGGAAACAACGAACGGAAACACGAGCGGGGACAGAAAAACAGCGGGGACAGTCAGCGAGACGTAGGTGCGCAAATTTAAAGTGGCCCGCACAGCCGAAAATAGCGCGTGAGGAGAGAGAAAGCGAGCGAGAGAGAGAGAAAAAGAGGGAGAGAAGACAGTGAAAGACAGCGATAGAGAAACAGAAATAGAAAGAGAGGGAAAGGTTGGAGGAGTGGAAGAGAAACAACGAGAGCGATAGACAGACGGGGCATGGAAGGGCAGAAGAGGCAAAAGAGGGGAGACAATTAAATGAGCAAAGCGAAATACGTAACTGACATAAAGTAAATCAGCACAAGAACACGGGGCATAAATTGCCGTCCCCAGTGACACACCACCCGATAATTGTGCGATTCAACTTACTAAAAATTAAAATGAGTTGAATGAATCGTGCGTGGAAAATGTTTCCTAACATCAGATGACCGCGGTGATTAAAGGGACGCATACATTGCAATATACTATCAAGAGCTAGGTATTATTAGCTCTTGATACTATTCATTCACACTGCATAAAAGCATACAAAGACTGGAACTCTAAGACTTGCAAGGTGATAACCGATTTTGGTGACAGGCGACTCACCGATCGATACAAGCCGTGAAGTTATTAAAAAGCACCTCAGAGCAGAAGTGCTTATCAAGAGATTACTGCTGCTACGGCTGCTGCTGCTGCTGCTACATGTTTTTATTTTGTGCATTGTTTTTGCTTTACATTTTTACCAAAATCTAATGAGGCAGCTGCCCTCACCCATGTAGGCTATTGCACCGAGTGCTTCTGCTTACCTTCTTGCTACTGCTCTTTTAGTTACGGCTACTACTATTGCTACTGCTATTACTATTCCTACTGCTGTTGTTCTTTCAGCTGTTAATCCCACTACAACTATGTATTCTGCTACTGTCGCTGCAGCCCCGGCTACCACTACTGATTCAACTAACGCAAAATTAATCACATAATTAGTAGTAATTAATTACACTGTACTACTATTGCAGCTATATTACTCCCTTTGCAATCTCCACCGCTAGGGCAAGCAGCATATACTAGTCACGCAGGCATAAACTGTTGGTATATCATATAGGCTATTACATAAGTATAATTAGTTGCTGCAACATTTCAGGGCAAATAATAAAAAACAACTCACCTTCTCACCCCACGACTCTCCCCAGCTATTCTTGATGATCCAGTATGATATCCCATCCTCTGAAAATGGAATACAATGCAGTTTATTTCACGTGCCACTATAAACATGATCAGGAAACTGTCGCAGTGGAAATATTCATTGTCATTTCTTCAGCACTGCTGAATTTAAGCCTAGTCCATTACTGGGTTTTTATGTATGACAACTTCAGGGCGTCAAGTGACAATACAAGTGACGCTCAAAAAATAGGAAAGTAGGAATTTCAGATGTGAAAAAATAGGAGGAAAATAGGAATTTTGGTGTGAAAATATATGTTAAATAGGAATATTTTTTTGCGTTAGATGGCCTCCCAACACCGGGCCCCTACAGCCATCCCGATCCACCACAAATGGTTTTATTAATATACATATTTGGAGTTACATCACATGCTAATAATATTTTGAGGTTTTAATGAGAAATGCATGTTAAAATTGATTAGCAGTTTATACATACATAAACACCCATTTAAAGTACATAGGTAGTTCAGGGCCGTAGTGGCCTCCCAAAATGTGCTACTGCAGAAAAATGTAGGATCACCCAGTGGTAATATCAAGAGTGGCGGTTCTGGTGTGTGCTGCAGGCATGCATAGCTAACGCCGCGATCGCGAAGCCGATGTGGGGGGTCGGGGGGTACTCCCCCCAGAAAATTTGTGAAATTTAGAGCATGGAAATGGCATTTCCTGCATTTTCAGGCTATATGTTGAAAGCAACCAATTCTGATCATTTTAAAAGGTCAATTTGTAAATTTCAAAGTGGAATGTAGCTAAAGCTGATGTTTTGACTAAAGTATCTAAAATAAATATTATGAGTATGATAACTAATAAAACATTGTTTACAAAATTGTATATACTATCAGTACATAATTATGAAAAAGAATATAGTTTTTAATATTTCCGTTCCAGTGCATCGTACTTCAGAATACGTTGAAGACGGGCCGTGAAGGCATGCATGCAACGTGTGTGTTTTGTGTGTGTTTGTGTGTGTGCGTGCGTGCGTACGTGCGTGCGTGTATTGTCTGTGTGTGTGTGTGTGTGTGTGTGTGCGCGCGTGTGCGTGTGCGTGCGTTCATCTCTCTCCGGGTCATGTTTTTCATTCCTCTACATAATACAACAATTATTGGTTCAAGTGCTATGTACAGCATAGATTTTAAAGCAAATCACTGTTCCGGAGAACCCCTCTTTTAAACGTGTCCAGTTTCATAGCATTGGATTTCAACGAAATCCTAGTTCCGGAGATCCCCATTTTCGAACATAGCCAGCAGTTCCAGAGCATACAACATTCAACAAACATTAGTTCCAGAGACCCCCATTTTCAGGTCTGAGTTAGTTCCAGAGCCCCCCCCCCCCATTTTTGACTTCGCAGTGGCACACACCTACTATAATGTGGGGTGAGTGCCCCCCTGGGGTTTCATCTCCTTGGTATATGTTGTTCCTTAGTTCCCTGCACAATTTTTTTTGTCAAAATAGTGTCACGGCAGTGCCGTGCTGCCGTGGCGGCCACTACGGCCCTGTAGGTGCATATGGATGTACTTTCTTTAATTATGTTTATAAATCTATGACGTATGACGTATAACATACCACATCCATGATCCAACTGAGAAGACAACTTACTGAAATAAAAATCTGTGGATAGTAAAGAGTATATTACGTTATATTAAAGTAAGCGGCGTCGGGTCTGGGGGACCTCGCCTATGAAATTTTGAAATCGGTCACCTGAAATGCTAAATTCCTGCATTCTGGAAGGTATGCATACAATCTGGA
The DNA here is from genome assembly GCF_000485595.1 of Priapulus caudatus. Taxonomy (NCBI): domain Eukaryota; kingdom Metazoa; phylum Priapulida; class Priapulimorpha; order Priapulimorphida; family Priapulidae; genus Priapulus; species Priapulus caudatus. Next base: position 5,248 of record NW_014578190.1, read on the forward strand.
TCAAGAAAAATGAAACCAGCCGCCTCAAAAATAGGCAAAAAAATAAGAATTTGTCCAGAAAATAGGAGAAAATAGGAATTGCCCAGAAAATAGGAAAAATAGGAAAAATAGGAACTTGACGCCCTGCAACTTACTTCCTTGAATTATTCTAAGAATAATTCATTTTGCCGTACGTGGTAAAATTTGTAACAATGTACAGATTATGACTTCATACCCCTAAAGTTTCCATAAATAACAAGAAAATGTCTTCGAGATTTTAGTCTATAAGCATCAATAGTATATTGCATTGATTATGCTACGTACAGTATTATCCCACGTTATAAAAAGTCAGGGTATGGAAATTATGGAATCATTTGATTACTCATACGGGATCAGTAAATTGTTACTACTATGAAAGGAAAATGTGTTCTTAGAACTATTTTTTTAACTAGAAAGGGCAGTTGTCGCCAACTACATGTATCCCCCGTGTTCTCCCCAAGATGTGTACCGAAGTATAACGAAGTTTGGTCGCACTAGGCAATGAGCGGGCCGAGTTATAGAGCAGTAAAGAAAAATATAATGAAGGTCAAGGGTCAATGGTCAAAGGTTCAATATAAAGTTGCAGGTGACCTGTTTCGTACGCTGCTCAACTCTCCCAAGATGTGCTAAGATATACCAAGTTTTGGCGTCGCAACACCCTCCATTCGCACCCTTCCTCTACGTCCATACTCTCACCACCACCCCCCCGGCGCCCTCGCCTCGCCCCTACTCCCCTCCTGACCCCCGTCTCTCCTCCTACCTTCCCATATACATCTCGCTCCGCCCGTGCGATACGCCACAATACTGCACCACGTCCCATACCCCTACTCCTCAACCTACCCGCTCTCCCCCTCGTCCCTCTCCCTCACTCACATAACTCATATCGATAACCACCCCCCCGCCTTCTGCCACCTCCACTTGTTTTGCTCTCGCTCTACCGCCCGTAATACACACCATCTCTCCTCACATCATGATCGTGGTCAGTATATTAAGTTTTCGTGCCGGCTAGCGCTCAATTAGGGCGTCAGTTATAAAGCGGAGGGAAATTTCTCTGCGGCGCGGCACGAGCGGCGGCGGCGGCTGGGGAGCACTGAAACCCATGTATCCCGACCGACTCCTCGCGGGATTACAAAATAATTGAGCATACTTTTCTATGCAAAAATGGGATGTGCTTCAATCACAATCATTAAATGAAAGCTAATACACTATACAGCCAGCTCACACAAGCCTCGGTCGTCCCAGGGGCATTACCCATTAAGAGTGTGTCGTAACAAGGAGAGGAAACACTTACAGCTTGCCATGGCTTGTATGTAATAGGTTTTCGATAAATCAGTTGCCTGTGCTCCAGCTTCAGCGGAAGTACATGCGCAGTATTGTTCATTGTGAAACTCCCTTTTCTCTCCAGAATTATCATACTACAGCTCTACCTAATTAAATGATTACGCCGAAAAAAGACGTTTGTATTCCGCTAACCGACCGACTCCATTTTTAAACCGCCGCTGCTCGAAAACTTTTTATTGTGATCGGCAAATAAAAATAAAAAATAATTTTTAAAAAAATGAAAAAAATCCCAACAGTGATATCGATCGGTGAATGCATTGATTTGACTTTGAAGTCATATATGGGCTGTTATAAATATAAAACAAGTATTGTTAGAATATAAAAAAAAATATTTGATAAGTTTTTGCCCGCCTACCGTGTCCAATTTTTTTCAGCTTGGAACGGAAAACAAACATTTTTTGTTCTTAGGCCTTGCGTGTATTTGTGTATGTAGCTGCATTGTATTGGCTAGGGGAGACCGAGGTATACGTACTTGTTTTCGCCAAAAAACATGTTCCGTAGGAACGCATCTCTGATTTACATAATACTAATAGCAGAAGTAATATGTATGGAATCAGGGGGGGCCGCGTCCCTAGCTTATTATCTACTTCTGAAATAGGAATCAGTGGGAAACGTGATGACGTTACATAATTTTTCGTCCATCGCTTGCCTAAAGTAAGTAAGTATTATTGCAGTTCTAATGTTGACCATGTGGCATTCAATATGCAATAAAACATCTTTATAAAGCATTCAAGTCTTATAAACATTATTAATCGATTTTCAAAATCATTTCTTTGTGAACCACACATGATATGTCACCATCGATATAGGCGTGCGATGCTCCCATAGGTAGGACTGTTTGTGATTTTATACAACTCTATTAGACTTCAACAATTTGTTGGACTGTGGTAGCAGATCTAGACGATTCCATAAAACCATTCAACATGCAGGCACACGCACACACACTAGGCAAGCTGTTACCGTGTTGCATGACGATCGACATTCAATTTCTGCACACCTTTTCAACTAGCTACATAATGAAAGTGTCAATGACACTGTAGCTCACTACAAAAAAGGACACATTGAGTGAGTAAGAAGAAGTCAGTTTTAATTGAGCAAACCTCGACGTAATCTATAGAAACGATTGCCGTCTGTATATCGCCGAATAATAATTTATAAACCAAAATGAATCACATTCTGTGACCGTAGATGGCGCTATAACCGCTTTGTAAGCGGATGGCGTTTGAAATAAATGGGTGTTGCTATCCCCGGGCGCGTTTATTTTTTCCGTTACCGTTAACGCTGTCAGCGCTCGGGAGCGTATTGGGAATGCTTGGTCACAGCTCAACAGTCCCCCTAACACTATGTACTCGACTACTCAACAAATAATTGAAATATGTGTTTACCACAGGCCTTCTATCGCTAGCAAAGACCGTTTCTTGGAGCTAGTAGTGATACGCTTTCATACTTAACGAGACAAAGATGGTGGCGGTTGGCGCCGATTCGAAATAACGCCTTGGGAAATAAATTCATGATTTGAGAGTTTTAGATGAGCTAGAACCCTAACCCTAACCCTAACCCTAACCCTAACCTAACCTAACTTTAACCCTAACCTAACCCTAACCCTAACCCTAACCCTAACCAGTAATGCGATTCCAATACGCATAGCGAGCGCTGACGCTCGTTAACGGTACGGTAAAAATTATCGCCCGCCCGGGCGTGGAGGGAGGTCACGTGATAACGTTGACGATGACGTTCAAATCGTTAACGCGCTAACGTTTAACCCTCACTCCAACACCGCCAACACTAATCTTCACACTAAATATATATGTGTCGCCGCGCTATAGTATTAGGCAGTGTTATCCACAAAAAATTAATCTATATGGTGTGGGGACAGATATCATGATGCACAAACCCTAACCCTAACCCTAATCCTAACCCTACCCTAACCCTAATCCTAACCATAACCCTAACCCTATACCCTAACTAACCCTAACCCTAACCCTAACCCTAACCTATACCCTATAATCCTGACCCCTAACCCTAATCAACACTATTCTAACACTAGTGCTGCCACGTTGCGGTCACTCCTCCACGCCCGGGGGATAGCATTACCCGAAATAAATAGGTTATGCTGCGTTCCGACATGTTTTGTAAATCTTTACTCTGATATAGACGTTTTATCGGCCAGGGTGGGAGAGTGAAATACCAATTTTGCATTAAAAATATTGTCAATTCGAAATCTTGTAAACGAACCAGACGAGTGTGACACCACAGACTGTTTGTGTTTATAATAATATGCATATATTATTGCTAAACCCTACCTAATTTGCATAATTTTTTTTTTCAAATATCAAAACCCCTAGCCCTTATTCATTCACATACCAAAAATGAGCAAAATCCGTTGAACCTGAACGGACTAAAGGCAAATTCCCATTATTTGGCCAAAGTACGATCGACTGGCGCGTGCTCCAAAATAGGACGATTTAATATGGAGACATAGCAGTAACAACTGTAACACAAGTTTCAAAACATTGTGGGTCAAACGCGTTCCTGAGTTAGTCGTTGACCGTAGCCAAATCGTTGACGGACGCGACGCACGGACAGAACGGGACAGCTACGACGGACGACGAACCATGGCCCAAAGCTCAGCTTGACGCATGTCAAGGATGAGCTAAAAACTAGGGTCTCCGGAACGGGGAAAAAGGCAACAATCTTGCCCATGGTACTCAACTTGTGATGCCTCTGAACGAGATATTCTTAAAAATGCGATGCCACTGGAACGGAAGTTAGGGTGGAAAAGCGGCGGTCTCGTCCCGCGGCACATACCTACCAGCAATTATTATATGGTGTTGCCCCCCCCCACCATTACCGTCTGATACAATCTTAAAGCTCTGCACACGATGAGTGCCCAAAAAGCTCCGGTGATCATGCGTCAACCAGCTAGGTGGACCATTATTTGAGATAATGAAAGGTACGTGCGGTCAGCGAGAGTAAGGAAACATGTAGTCTATAAAGGTTATTCTCTATTTTCAATGCTGCTTATGTGCACTTGGTATTATTATAGTTTGCGTGCTTTGGCTAACCTAACCCTAAAGTATTGGCGCCGTGAGAACAGCCCCTACACATGCACCGCCACAGTTTACTGGCAATTACAGCCCTGAGCAGCTGCATAATAAAATTGTCCGGTCCATCTGCGCTCACGCTACATGCAGTGACCATTTTCTACTACGTACGCGGCTCTCACTGAAGTCAACCTGTGAAGCTATAATCGGCTTCATGCATATGCAGCGCGTTCGGCCTTTACCTGTTGACGTTGATCAAGCCTATAACGACAATGTCTACACACCCCAACATGTACACACATACCAATATGCCAAGTATAATGGCACACATTTTTCCGATGCACTGATTATTGCGCAATTCTGTCCATACTTGTTCCTCCCTCACCAGTCGAAATGTTGCCATCACCTCTAAACTCCTTCTATTATGCCTGCGTACTGGAATGTGGAATCCCCCATGGTTATCGCAAGCGATCGCATCATTGCCTTTTCGCGAGCAAGGTGCGGCGGGCACAATCGCTCCCACAGAATATTTTGAGCTGAATGCCGTGGATCAGTAACGCTTGATTAGCGATATAAACTACTAGTACTACTATATTTCTTTTATTTATATACCCGTAACCGTGCTAGAAATGACAGAATAAAACCGCGTCTCCTGTTAAACTTCGTTTTGATTCTGCACGGTCTTCACTTCAGCACACATGTTTTTCACATTATTTCAGAAATTAGCCCTCTAAATTGCCTCAATCCACACTCCAGCGATTCCAGTATAAACAATTTACTATGCCAAATTCGACATTCCTTAGCAGCTTCGAACTTAACAACATGACTATGTTGGCAGCTATATTGATGCTTCAACTAAATAAATCTGCTTGAAGTGCAAGAGACATGCTCGCCCCCCTCGCCCATTGGCTAGTGCTAACCTGCAGACTTGTAGGCGTGAAGTACAAGACGCGGTCAGAGTGAGAGCTAGAGCAATAGCAAGACACAGAAGTCACAACAACACAACTAAACAGAGTAACGTACCACAAAAGAGTTAGATTCGCCAGTAGACGCCAGGTTAGACACAGAAAACGTGCCAGTGAAGGTGTATAAGATATACGCTGTATAGTCAGGGAGCATCTGTAATCGTCGTGGAATTTAATGGTGAAAAGCAAGCCACCTACCTAGATGTGTTAAGGGCGACCCTAGCGGAAACACAAAAAAACGTTGTCGGCCAATTCGTTGTAACTCAGTACCACCCAGGCCGCCGCTAGGGGGGGTCATTGTTTGGACCAATATTGCTCAACATGGAATCGAGGCTGGAGCATAAAATGTCATATAAGTTCAATAAACAACCACGAATGGTGACACAAACTAACAAAAAGCTTTAATGTAATGTATCTGACACATACCCACAACATTAGGTAATAAGACAGGTCACGTGACCAACACTGCATGGAAACGAGGCTGACTATTTGCTGCTAAATAACAAGCACCCGCATCATTGTTTTTTCGTCAAATTATTCAGAGGGTTTTTCTGAATGTGTGAGGAGCAAACGTCTCTTAAATGAGTGTTGATCGTAAAATTTAAAAGATAGCACAGGAGCGAGGTTTACCCGTATATCACTTTCCAGCTATACACGTATATCAAGGCAATTGCTATCTGCATGCGATCCATTTTTAAAGCCCCTGCTGTACCACTGACCAAAACAGTTTTCTAGCTCTTAGATACTATAACTATTTGCTTCTAACGCTTCTTCAACACATCCCAAATGCTGAGCTTGGTCGTTTGTATGCGATCTTTCACAAAGACTCTGAACAGCTCATTTCCAATAACGCTTTGGTCACAGAGATCTTTTTTGACTTCCTCCGTCATGCGAACTTTGGTAACGAGGTTGAACAGGTCAGGGCCTTGTTCCGTGAATGGGTTGGTGTAACGTTGAATGCTACTTATCAACTGCTGGACATTCTTCTCTTCGCGTGACATGACAGCATTGGTGAGGTTGTGATGACGGGTCTGCGTCTTTGGTGAGATCCTAGCCATCTGCTTCGCTTGTTCAGCCAGTCTCGCCAGCTCAGGTGCAACAAGGAAGTACTTCGTTCGAGCAGCAGGATTCAGCGTTATGCCAATCAATCCACCTGATACCTTCATTGATCTGTTTACGTGTTCGAGAGCGTTGTCGGCACCAACTGCACAGAAGGGCACATTTGCATTCTTATTGACCACCCAGTTCCCGTCCTGAAACTCCCGATAGGTCTCGGGGTCAGTGTCCTTTATGGCCTTCATCTCGGCCAGGTAAACTGGGATCATGCGGGCGTAGTTTTGCATGTCGTGTGCGAACCAGTACTTGACAAACAACTGAAGGGCTTCTAAATGGAGATCCCAGTCTCCAGTGCGTACGGCTCTGATGAAAGACAACATCTCCATCACCATCGTCATGTATCGACGAGCAAACTTGAACAGTGGTCTGTCATCATGCGCAGCATCAAATTCTTCCATCTTTCCAACGAGCTCTGTTGAAGATATGGCCTGTACAAGTTCTTCATGCCTTGCTGTTATCTGCTCCTTGTTGCCTTCTTTGCAAGCATCGCTTAGATGTTTTGCTGACTTCTCAACACCATTGCGTAGGGCCGGATGTTCAACGAAGAACGCTTCCTGGTACAGGCTGAATAGAGCTTGTAATGTGACCACGTGAGCGGTTTCCCCTCTCTTTACATGGTTCGCGCCGAGAATCTGTTTCACAGTTGCGGGACCATAGAGCTCCGACTCGACCCAGCACATGTCCAACCCGCTGTTCTCGATGAATGCACCGATCGTCCGAAGTTGGGCCATCACTATGTGGAGCTCACCAGGCCGGAGTATTATATGCCCCAGATCTTGACGTGCCATCTGTAACTTCTTCGCCGGCTGGTAGAGCCCCAAGTCAAGCGAGATGATAGTCTTCCTATCCGGGCCTGCAATCTTCGTCTTGATGTTCTGGGCTTGCATTAAAACTGTAAGCAGAGTCTGCCACTCGTGCGCCGGTGCAGCGATCAGGGGAGGGGTACCAACACGTGTGAGTGGCATAGAACTACTAAGCGTGGAGTTATATCCAGACCATACTGGGACATCGGTGCTGGGGGGCTGATCGTCAGGTTGATTGCCTTCCGTCTCTACCACTTGTTGTGCGTTGGTCAGAGGTCTGGTCACACTTCGTCCGAGAAGCCATGCAAATTCTTGCTTTTTGACATATATCGGGAGTTGATCTTCTGTAAACAACCCAAACGTGGGAAAGGTTGGGCCAACAGGCTTTTTGGGAGGCGCAGGACATTCCAGCAAGCTTACAACAGACTCAGGCACTTCTTGGATAGAGCGACGGCTCTGATCTGCGGAATTCAATGTTACTTCTGGTGGTGCTCTATCTCCCGGCTCCTGCCTTTGATAAATGGCCATCGCTGTACCGTGGAAAGTGTTCTTACCATCAGGAGTATCCTCGGCAAAGTCCACATTGTCCGCCGCAAAGAAGACGTGCCTTCCAAATACTGCATCAGGGGGTATGTAAAGACCGTCATTCAAATCCATACGATTTAGCACGCTAGCTTCGATTTGAGACTCTACTCTAAGAATCCTGTTATAGTCCACGGACATTCCAAAGCCATGTAGCATGGTAACGAGCTCTTTGCTTCTGACAGCCTGGTGTACAGCAATTCCCACTGCTAGCTGCTGTGGCATTTCGGACGACGATCTTAATGTAAGAGACTTCTTGTTTGTCACTTGCCTTTCAGTCAGACACATTGAGATGGTGGTCTGCACAAGTGACATGGAACGCTTATGCACCTCTTGAGATTTTTTTGCAGCAGACAGTTCGTGGTTTGGGCCCTGTATCACCCACCTGTAAAAACTGTATAGGTCTGGGGGTAAATAATCTGGAATTTCGAGCGACCCTGTGAAATTCCACTTCTTGCATTTGGTAATTGACTTCCTAATTAATGCAGCGGCATCAAATAGAGTTTTCATTTCTGAATCTAGGTTTGTTGTTTGTTCCTCGACCATCTGGATTGCTGCATCTCTGGTCTTCTTAATAGTCACTCGCTCGGACTCATTAACCCGGTTGGGCGAATGGAACTCGATTGCTGGTATCTCTCGGAGGAGTAACTTCTTCAAGGCCTTTCGTCCGCCCTTTGGATTATCCACATTGTTAGCTTCTAGTATGCTTTCAAAAGCTTCTTGTAATTCGGACATTGTTGCAACTTTTCCACTTTTCAAGGTCATCTCCGTCATTGTCAAGAATTCAATTTGAGCTGCAATTTCACTTGTCAACCTCGCAGATGAAGAGTCAGTTGTTGTTCTCCGTAGAACGTGCGAGACATTACTTGCCCAACAGGCCTTGTGATACTTAATATCTATCGAATGAGCGTCATCGTCAGCAATTGATGTGTTAAGTTTAACAGCAAGCTTATCATTACCCGACATATCCACAGCAGTGCGAAGTGACTCGCCTGCAGAAAAAGTACTAACGCTGTGCAAGTTTTTACGATAGCCAGGCGGACCATCGCAGAAAAAGCAGACATCTTTATTGTAGGGAGTGGTTTTCGAACGGGTCAGTTGAGGAGTTTCTACTGACAAATGTGATCGGGATTTTCGCCTAGGCTCATTAGGCCCTTCAAGCTCCCTTTCATACCTTTCTCTAGCTCTTCTTAACATGCCAGCATGTACAGCATCTTTGTAGCAGGATCGATGCCATGATGCCGGTTTTTCTTCAAGCTCCTGAAGAGAAGTACGTTTCAGTTTACTCCAAACTTCTGAGTAATGCAGATAGCCGTACTGAGCCCATTCATCGATCGATCGTCGAACTTTTTCGTGTGTTGCAGGTTTTTCTACAAGATTCTCGTTTCCTTTCTTCTGACAAATGATACATAAACTTAAATCTAATCCTAAGGTATCAATTTCTTTCCCGTTTGAAGCACAATCCGCTTCCATACCGGAATAAACAATAAAACATGTCGCTCTAGATGGTCTGTAAATCCAAGATGGCGGACATCTATAAAGATGAGAAAGACTGCTGACCACAATCATTGTTTTTCGCAATTTTAATAAGTTATTCATTTTAGTGTAAACATTTATTAAACCCAAAGCAAATTATTTTTATACACTGAATAATTTGATGTTAAAAAAATGATGTGGGTGCTTGTTATTTAGCAGCAAATAGCCAGCCTCGTTTTCATGCAGTGTTGGTCACGTGATCTATTTTATTACCTAAGGTTGTGGATATGTGTCAGATACATTACATTAAAGCTTTTTGATAGTTTTTTTTGTAACCGTTCGATGTTTTCCCCGACTTATATGACATTTTATGCTCCAGCCTCGATTCCATGTTGAGCAATATTGGTCCAAACAATGACCCCCCCTAGCGGCGGCCGGTGCGAGTTACAAAATTGCCGACAACTATTTTTGTGTTCCCTAGGGTCCCCTTAACACATCTAGGTAGGTGGTTTGCTTTCACCATTAAAATCCCACGGGACTTTATTTTACGACATATGCTCCCTGACTAATAGCCAGACCAACAGAGGAGAAGTGATCTTCCTCTCTCTATCGGCCCTCTTATATGCAACCGAACGTTGTTGTTCGGCCTTGCTACGACGTGCGCCAGCTGCGGGTAATAACTGATTATCCCGCAGTAGTGCGACCCACCTGCCGCCGTCGTAGCTATCTTATTGCTTCGATATCACCTTCAGCCTGCATCGCGTGTGAACCTAATAGTTCATCAATTCCCCTGCATTGTCATCAATGCGACCCGCATGGCCTTATTCCAACCTAACAGCAATTAATAAGGCCCGCTGAAACCAGCTCCGTTACAGTAGGATATCTAATGTAGTTGTATATATTATCTGATATTATTGTAATTGCTTGCTTGACACACGCAGATAATTTCTTGGCGCCTTTATTGTGATACATACCATTTAATAAATACTGCGCTCTGTCTTTCACTCGCTTGCGTTCAAACACACTCATGCACGCGCGTACGCACTAACGCATACACGCGCACACACAGTGGCACATCCACCTGATACCTGTCTTTGATTCTTTTAGCTCTGCATCTGCCGACTCTAGCGTGGATCTGGTATGCGAAACATCTCTCAGGAGATCCACATAGCTCTGCTGAAGCTCAGATAAGCTCAGTTATAATACCTGACTTATAATCCTCCGTTATAAAGCTAAGGACCTAATTAGCAAACGGATTTTCAAAATGTCGTCTATACGAAAACTATATTACGCCATATCCCAGCTGTCTAAGATGTGACAGAGCTATGAATATCAGCGAAATTCAGCCTGGTCACCAGATCTTCAGTTACATCGACCGAACCAGCTAGCATCTCTAAAGCCCTAACGACAGGCTAACGCTCCAAAAGTGTTCCCAACTTTGATATCATTAATGATTAATGATTAATGATTGATAATCCTAACCTTAACCCTAACCTAAATGACATTAAACCACAAACTAATATATGACCAATATATATATGTGTATGTATATATATTATGCTATTATGACCATTAATGACATTAAAGTTTGGAACACTCCTAATGGAGTATCATGCACCCTAATGACATGATCTTTTGCTCTCAGGTAAATCTTTAGCTATGGTACCTTGCCTATTCTAGAAAATCTCACAGTGTTGTCTGTCGCTTAGAATTCGTGGAATGCAGACAATGCTTTCTCTATAGCTTTCTCTAGGCCCGAAGCTGACCAGATTAGCTGTATCTTGATAATAGCCGATATCCATTGAGATGAATGTATGCTGGAGGCGGATATCATAACTATGAACATAATATGACAAGTATCAGAACACCTGTGTCTGCATGGAGAGTAGAATGTGAGCTCTGCTTCACTTGGGTTTCGTTTCGATACGTATGTACCGCGTGGCAGATCATCACTGTGAGCTTCTTCGTGTTACCACCAAAGAGCTGATAGCCGTTGCTTCTAGTGTATCCTGGTACAGATATGATAACCAACTTTGGCTAGTGTAGACGGCTTTGGTAGGGGTAGGCAAAGGCTGCCTGAGAAGGCAAAGACTCACACTGAGGGTAAAGATCGAGTGCCTGACGATCTGCAGGTAGTCAGCTGTGACTTGGGTAAAACCCACAGTGACGTAGCACTATCTCAAGAGTGCATTCAGGTGACACGGACAGATGCCTACATGGGGGAAGGTATGGGCCAGAGTTACTGCTATTGCTGACTCCATTGGCATCAGGATTAAGACTAGAACGGCAGTGTCACAGCGTAATCTGGACAGACAGCTAGACAGAACACTAGTGAGCACTACAGGGTCAATGCGTTCTATGTATTTGTAGACCATGTAGTTCTAGAGCTGGACACTCGATTCACTGATAAGGATTAATGCAACTATGCCACAGGCATTGGTTCCTAGCTATTATCCTATGCTGTCATCCCACAACAAGTTTATCCCATTTGAAAACTCTTCTCAATTTGAAGTGGAGGTTGCAAAGTAGAAGAAATAACAACAGACAGCCCCTGGTGAGAAAAAGCCTAACACTGCTGCTTTAGCTATAACTGAATGAATGCTGGACATTCACCCCAATGACCCACACAATCAGGACCATCTTCCTCCAATTCTAGTGGGCAGCGTTGCTTGTCACAGTACCTTCATCGTTTTCCGACGTTTAAAGCTGTGGACGCGCTCTAATATAGGCGTGGAAGGCTTCAGTGGCTTGTAGCCATGTTGAAAATGCACCGCTGTACAGCAGCTGTTTTTATCACTTTCCAGACGACATATACACCAAAATGACAGGTTGGGGGAAATTTACCATGTAGAAGCTAATTGCCATGTCATCAAACGGCCGGTGGTAGCGTTATGGGTGTGCATCATTGTCTTGATATGGACTGCATGATTGTGATTTAGGGGTGTAATGTTTCACCGATGCATCATGATAGGTGCGGCCCACGATACAATATTCGATCTGCAGCGTCCTGTAGCGACCAATATTACACTCCAGTTATACATTCAGGTTACACTATCAACGGGACATCCATTTCATTAAGCGAGCACGCATTTCACTATAACGCGCGCCACCTGCATTCGTCAACATCCATAGAGAAATATGCATTCGGTTATATCCATAGAGAAATATCAAAGCAATCCCGTATTGTGCCGGATTCCGCACAGCAGATCAATACCCATTTGCCGTCGCAGGTGCTAGGAACCATCGAGAATCGGCATACCGAATTATTCAGTATTTATACCATATCCAGGCCAGCTAATATAACATATTATAACGCGACCTACGAGAGTGACGCACTCGTAGAGGTAGAGCGATGACGATGCATGCGCAGGAAATAAGCGCAGCTCGAGTGGAGTCGATCTGTCTGTTGAAGCAACAGTGGGAGACTGCGAGAGAGAGTGTTGGTGACTCGCTTCTGTCCTCTGTCCCCAATGCGGCTAGTTTTTATGCATCTGCAGGAATCCGTGGCCCGAGCGTGGTCAAGGCCTTGTTGCGCACGGATGGTGCAATACTGTCGTCATTGCGCACGGATGGTGCAATACTGTCGTCATTGCGCGCGGATGGTGCAACACTGTCGTCATTGCGCGCGGATGATGCAATACTGTCGTCATTGCGCGCGGATGGTGTAATACAGCTAGGTCAATTAGGGGCCGAGTTATAGAGTGGAAAGGAAATATGATCAAGGTCAAAGTCAAGGTAAAATAAAAGCCGCAGTGACCTTGTTTTGGTACGCGACACACATTCTCCCCAAGATGTGTAAGTATATTAAGTTTGGTAGCGCTAGGTCAATTAGGGGTCAGTTATAAAGCGGAAGGGAAATTCTCTGCGGCGGACCGAGCGGCGGCGGCGGCTGGGGAGACATGAAACCATGGTATCCCCGCCGACTTCCTCGCGGGGGATACAAATAATTGAGCATACTTTTCTATGCAAAAATGGGATGTGCTTAATCACCATCATTAAAATGAAAGTAATACATATACAGCCAGCTCACAACAAGTCGGTCGTCCCAGGTGGCATTAGCCCATTAAAGAGTGTCGTAACCAGGAGAGGAAACACTTACAGCTGCATGGTGTATGTAATAGGTTTCGATAATCAGTTGCCTGTGTCCAGTTCAGTCGAAGTACATGGCAGTATTTGTTATTGTGAACTCCCTTTCTCTCCCAGAATTATCATACTACAGCTCTACATAATTAAATGATTACGCCGAAAAAAGACGTTTGTTTCCGCTAACCCGACCGAGTCCATTTTAAACCGCCGTGTCGAAACTTTTTATTGTGATCGGCAAATAAAAAATAAAAAATAATTTTTAAAAAATGAAAAAAATCCCAACGTGATATCGATCGGTGAATGCATTGATTTGACTTTGAAGTCATTATATGGGCTGTTATAAATATAAAACAAGTATTGTTAGAATATAAAAAAAAATATTTGATAAGTTTTGCCCGCCTACCGTGTCCAATTTTTTTCAGCTTGGAACGGAAACAAACATTTTTTGTTCTTAGGCCTTGGTGTATTTGTGTATGTAGCTGCATTGTATTGGCTAGGGGAGACCGAGGTATAACGTACTTGTTTTCGCCAAAAAACATGTTCCGTAGGAACGCATCTCTGATTACATAATACTAATAGCAGAAGTAGATAGTATGGAATCAGGGGGGGGGGGGTCCCTAGCTATTATCTACTTCTGATAATAGGAATCAGTGGGAAACGTGATTGACGTTACATAATTTTTCGTTCCCATCGCTTGCCTAAAGTAAGTAAGTATTATTGCAGTTCTAATGTTGACCATGTGCATTCATATGCAAATAAACATTCTTATAAAGCATTCAAGTCTTATAACATATTTAATCGATTTTCTAAAATCATTTCTTGTGAACCACACATGATATGTACACATCGATATAGGCGTATGCTCCATAGGTAGGACTGTTTGTGATTTATACAACTCTATTAGACTTCAACAATTTGTTGACTGTGTAGCAGATCTAGACGATTCCATAAACCATTCAACATGCAGGCACACGCACACACACTAGCAAGCTGTTACCGTGTTGCATGACGATCGACATTCAATTTCTGCACACCTTTTCAACAGCTCACATAATGAAAGTGTCAATGACACTGTAGCTCACTACAAAAAAGGACACATTGAGTGAGTAAGAAGAAGTCAGTTTTAATTGAGCAACCATCGACGTACATTATAGAAACGATTGCCGTCTGTATATCGCAATAATAATTTATAAACCAAAATGAATCACAATTTGTGACCGTAGATGGCGCTATAACCGCTTTGTAGCGATGGCGTTTGAAATAAATGGGTGTTGCTATCCCCCGGGCGCGTTTATTTTTTCCGTACCGTTAACGCGTCAGCGCTCGGGGAGCGTATTGGGAATGCTTGCGTCACAGCTCAACAGTCCCCCTAAACACTATGTACTCGACTACTCAACAAATAATTGAAATATGTGTTTACACAGGCCTTCTATCGCTAGCAAAGACCGTTTCTTGGAGCTAGTAGTGATACGCTTTCATACTTAACGAGACAAAGATGGCGGCGGTGGCGCCGATTCGAAATAACGCCTTGGGAAATAAATTCATGATTTGAGAGTTTAGATGAGCTAGAACCCTAACCCTAACCCTAACCCTAACCCTAACCCTAACCCTAACTTAACCCTAACCCTAACCCTAACCCTAACCCTAACCCTAACCCAGTATGCATTCCCAATACGCATAGCGAGCGCTGACGCGTTAACGGTACGGTAAAAATTATCGCCCCCGGGCGTGGAGGGAGGTCACGTGATAACGTTGACGATGACGTTCAAATCGTTAACCCTAACGTTAACCCTCACTCCAACACCGCCAACACTAATCTTCACACTAAATATATATGTGTCGCCGCGCTATATATAGGCAGTGTTATCCACAAAAATTAATCTATGGTGTGGGGACAGATATCATGATGCAAAAACCCTAACCCTAACCCTAATCCTAACCCTAATCCTAACCCTAACCCTAACCCTAATCCTAACCCTAACCCTAACCCTAACCCTAACCCTAACCTTAACCCTATAATCCTGACCCTAACCCTAATCCTAACACTATTCTAACACTAGTGCTGCCACGTTGCGGTCACCTCCCTCCACGCCCGGGGGATAGCATTACCCGAAATAAATAGGTTATGCTGCGTTCCGACATGTTTTGTAAATCTTTACTCTGATATAGACGTTTTATCGGCAGGGTGGAGAGGAAATACCAATTTTGCATTAAAGATATTGTCAATGAAATCTTGTAAAACGAACCAGACGAGTGTGACACCACAGACTGTTTGTGTTTATATAATATGCTATATTATTGCTAAACCCTACCTAATTTGCATAATTTTTTTTTCAAATATCAAAACCCCTAGCCCTTATTCATTCACATACCAAAAATGAGCAAAATCCGTTGAACCTGAACTGACTAATGGCAATTCCCATTTTTGGCAAAGTACGTCGACTGGCGTGCTCCAAAATAGGACGTTTAATATGGGAGCATAGCAGTAACAACTGTACACAATTTCAAACATGTGGGTCAAACGGTTCCTGAGTTATCGTTGACCGTAGCCAAATGTTGACGGACGGACGGACGGACAGACGGACGTACGACGGACGACGACCCATGGCAATAGCTCAGCTTGACGATGTCAAGGTGAGCTAAAAACTAGGGTCTCCGGAACGGGAAAAAGGCAAGATCTGCATGGTAACTCAACTTGTGATGCTCTGGAACGAGATATTCTTAAAAATGCGATGCACTGGAACGGAAGTTTAGGGTGGAAAAGGGGGGTCTCTCCCGCGGCACATACCTACCATGCAATATATATGGTGTGCCCCCCCCCACAATACCCGTCTGATTCTTAACAGTCTGCAACACGATGAGTGCGCCAAAAAGCTCCGTGTCATGGTCAACAGTAGGTGACCATATTTGAGATAATGAAAAGTAGTGCGAGTCAGCGAGAGTAAGGAAACATGTGGTCTATAAAGGTTATTCTCTATTTTTCAATGTGCTTATGTGCACTTGTATTATTATATGTTGCGTGCTTGCTAACCTAACCCTAGTTATTGGCGAGAACAGCTACACAGCACCGCACAGTTTACTGGCCAATTACAGCCCTGAGCAGCTGCATAATAAAATTGTCCGGTCCATCTGGTCACGTAATGCGTGACCATTTCTACTACGTACGCGGCTTCACTAAGCAACTGTGAAGCTATAATCGGTTCATGCATATGCACGCGTTCGGCCTTTCCTGTTGACGTTGATCAAGCTATAACGACAATGTCTACACACCCAACATGTACACACACCAATATGCAAGTATATGCACACATTTTTCCGATGCACTGATATGGCAATTTGTCATACTTGCTCCTCCCTCACCAGTCGAAATGTTGCATACCAACTCTAACTCCCTTCATATTATGCTGGTTACTGGATGGTGGAATCCCCCATGTATGCAAGCGATCGATCATGCCCTTTCGCGAAGAAGGTGGGCGGGCACATCGCTCCCACAGAATATTTTGAGTGGAATGGTGTGAAGTAACGCTTGCATTAGCGGATATAAACTACTAGTACTACTATATTTCTTTTATTATATACCCGTACGTGTAGAAATGAAAGAATAAAAACGCGTTCCTGTAAAACTTCGTTTTGATTTGCACGGCTTTCACTTCAGCACACATGTTTTTCACATTTATTTCAGAAATTAGCCCCTAAATGCTCAATCCACACTCCAGGATTCCAGATAAACAATTTACTATGCAAATTCGACATCCTTAGCAGCTTTCGAACTTAACAACATGATATGTATGGCAGTATATGATGCTTCAACTAAATAAATCTGTTGAAGTGACCAAGAGACATCTCGCCCCCTCTGCATGGTAGTGTAACCTCAGACTTGTAGGGTGAAGTACAAGAGCGGTCAGAGTGAGAGTAGAGCAATAGCCAAGACAAGAAGTCAAAACACAAACTAACAGAGTAACGTACCACAAAGAGTTGTATTCGCCATAACGCAAGGTAGACAGAAAACGTGCAGCTGAAGGTGTATAGATATACGTGATATAGTCAGGGAGCATCTGTAATCCCGTGGGAATTTAATGGTGAAAGCAAGCCACCTACCTAGATGTGTTAAGGGGACCCTAGGGAACACAAAATGCGCCAAAAAAAAATAGTTGTCGGCAATTTTGTAACTCGCACCGGCCGCCGCTAGGGGGGTCATTGTTTGGACCAATATTGCTCAACATGAATCGAGGCTGGAGGCATAAAATGTCATATAAGTTCAATAAACAACACGAATGGTGACACAAACTAACAAAAAGCTTTAATGTAATGTATCTGACACATACCCACAACATTAGGTAATAAGACAGAGTCACGTGACCAACACTGCATGGAAACGAGGCTGACTATTTGCTGCTAAATAACAAGCACCCGCATCATTGTTTTTCGTCAAATTATTCAGAGGTTTCTGGAATTGTGTGAGGAGCAAACGTCTCTTAATGAGTGTTGATCGTAAAATTAAAAGATAGCACAGGAGCGAGGTTTTACCCGTATATCACTTTCCAGCTATACACGTATATCAAGGCAATTGCTATCTGCATGCGATCCATTTTTAAGCCCCTGCTGTACCACTGACAAAAACAGTTTTCTAGCTCTTAGATACTATAACTATTTGCTTCTAACGCTTCTTCAACACATCCCAAATGCTGAGCTTGGTCGTTTGTATGCGATCTTTCACAAAGACTCTGAACAGCTCATTTCCAATAACGCTTTTGGTCACAGAGATCTTTTTGACTTCCTCCGTCATGCGAAACTTTGGTAACGAGCGTTGAACAGGTCAGGGCCTTGTTCGCGTGAATGGCTTGGTGTAACGTTGAAGCTACTTATCAACTGCTGGACATTCTTCTCTTCGCGTGCACATGACAGCATTGGTGAGGTTGCGATGACGGGTCTGCGTCTTTGGTGAGATCCTAGCCATCTGCTTCGCTTGTTCAGCCAGTCTCGCCAGCTCAGGTGCAACAAGGAAGTACTTCGTTCGAAGCAGGATTCAGCGTTATGCCAATCAATCCACCTGATACCTTCATTGATCTATTTACGTGTTCGACGAGCGTTGTCGGCACCAACTGCACAGAAGGGCACATTTGCATTCTTATGACCACCCAGTTCCCGTCCTGAAACTCCCGATAGGTCTCGGGTCAGTGTCCTTTATGGCCTCATCTCGCCAGGTAAACTGGATCATGCGGGCG
>NW_014578190.1:27271-35290 GCF_000485595.1 Priapulus caudatus
ATGCAATACTGTCGTCATTGCGCGCGGATGGTGCAACACTGTCGTCATTGCGCGCGGATGATGCAATACTGTCGTCATTGCGCGCGGATGGTGCAACACTGTCGTCATTGCGCGCGGATGATGCAATACTGTCGTCATTGCGCGCGGATGGTGTAATACTGTCGTCATTGCGCGCGGATGGTGCAATACTGTCGTCATCTCCAGCATTTTTATGGCTAAGTGAAGGCGAGAGGCTTCTCGCTCCGGCGTGGGAATGGCAGCGTTTTGATTCATATTTCCATAATTTCCATTTTTTTCCGGCGCGTTCGCTCATTTGTACTTAACCACACGCCGAAACTGTCACATCCAAGCTGCCGTCCTTCTACTTGTAATAAAGCATGGTAATAGTTCTTTCTGGTTGGTCGTAAAAATTGGTAGTAGATGTAACCTAAATTTTTGCTGTTGCATGCTCACTGATTTCCTCTGTGACCCTGAGCTAAAATAAGCCTATGACGCCAGGCCCGTAGCCAGCTTTGTATTGGGGGGGGGGTTCGTTTTTCAATGTTGGCAATTTGCTCGGCAGGGGCGTGTACAGCGATTGTACAGGGGGGCGGTCTTAACCCCGCTAACCCGATAGTTGCGAGGCACGCGAAGGGTGGGTCTGGGGGGCCCTCCCCCAAATTTTTTCTGTAAATTCACGCCCCTTCAGATGCCGTTTTCTGCGCGGCAAGGTGGGGTCCGACTCCTGGACCTCCCGCCCTGTGACAGCCCTGTCCGGGGCGCAGAAAGCGGACCAGGCGAGGGAGCAAGCGACCGAAGCGGCGCGGGGGGTGCGGTGAGGGTCGGTGTTCACTGTTCACGCTCCCGCACGATGAAGATTTTGCAATTCTTACACTAAAATTAGAGCGACCTTGCAGGTGAAATTCTTTATTGCAAATTAAAAAAATTTTTTTTTTGCTTGGGCCGGGGGGGGGGTTCGTTCGAACCCCCGAACCCCCTGGCTCGGGCTGATGAGTATATAGGTGTAAAGTTAACGACCCGTGTCGCTTGCTGCGCTCGGCTCATCCTTACTATAAAGAGGCTAATCTTGCGTTAGATACAATAATGTAACCTAACAAGAGTAGGGTTATACAACGCGAGGCCCTTATTATTTTCTTTGGGGAGGAGCCCTGAGTGATTCACTCGTGGCGGTTTTATGGTGCGATCTTTCGAGGACTAGAACGTTCTCAAACTGTGGTGTTATTCTAAAGCACGAGTATTAGTCTGCTAGTATTAAATAATTCGCTCTAAATTGATATAGCTTTTTGATGTAAACTTCACCATTACACATGTACACCCGACCTTTTACAAGAATTAGATATCGTATCCAAAACATTTAAAAAAAAACCTGATGGATCTCTGCAAGGAGAGGCTTTAATATATTCTATCCACCCTCGTGATATCTGCCAAACGTCGGCCAATAGTAATTATAAAAGTACGTAACAATTGACCAGCTTTATAAATGTGTGAGCTGAGAAGCAGCTGAAATCAGTGAATTATCGGTCTCACTCTCTGTGCAGCGCCGCGTACGGTGCTGGGGGTAGATTCATCAAGTGCGTACGCAAATATTTTGCGTCATCTTGTTACGCAATCGACGTTTGCCTTGTTGCGAACTCAGATCAACACCGGCTATTACGTTAAATTTGCGTAGCCGATTTCGCGTACAGCAAGCGAGCCGTTTTAGCGTGCGGATTCATCAAGCCTGGCCAATGTTACTGTGTAACGACCCTTTTGCGTAACTATTACACAGCTGGACGACGGTGCGTAAATCCCTCGAATTTCCGCGAGGTGTCTCCAGTTCACCAAGCATAAATTATGTTTATGTAGAAACATTAGTTAAAATTATAAGCTCAACTAAAACTAAATAATAATTAACCTACCTACACAGACAG
This sequence comes from Priapulus caudatus, assembly GCF_000485595.1. Lineage (NCBI taxonomy): Eukaryota > Metazoa > Priapulida > Priapulimorpha > Priapulimorphida > Priapulidae > Priapulus > Priapulus caudatus. The sequence continues at coordinate 29,182 of NW_014578190.1, forward strand.
GCGGCGCCTTTCGACGCAGTCTTTTGTTCATAGCTTGGCCATTGTTTTTCGTTAAGAACCGAGTTCGTAGGTGGCCGGTGTGCGACGTGCACACGCACGCCACGTGGCTGACGGTCAAGCACGCACGCCCGCACGATGTACGTGCACGCGCGACGCATCGCCGTGTACGTACACCGCACCGCACGCACGCACGTCACGTGTACGTGCACACGCACGTACGTGTACGTGCACACAACGCCACGCACGCACGCCACCGGGTACGTGCACACGCACGTAGTGGTCGTGCACACCAGCACGCACGTGCACCATTGCGCGCACGCACGCACGACACGCGCGCCATGTAACGTTACACACCAACCACGCACGCAACGGCACGCACGCCGGCACCGTGTACCGTGCACAGCACGCGCACGTGCATGTCCGCCACGACCACGTGTACGTGCACACCGGCACGCACGACGCCTGTATGCTCACCACCGCACCGCACCGGCACCCGGCGGCTAATCCCGTGCTCCACGTCGACACCCGCACCGCACGCACGGCGATGTACCGTACACAGCACGGCACGTTCACTGCATACGTGTGGACCTCGCTCGCCAGCACGCCGCACCGGTCGTACTGCAGTCACGCGTAGGCGCAGCGCCCGCCGGGCTGTACGTCCACGCCGCCACGGCGACCGTGTTGACGTGCGACGGCGGGCACGCGCACGTTGTATCTGCCACCAGCGCACGCCTCGTGTACCGTGCACACTCACGACGCAGCGGCACGCGTGTACGTGGCACAGCGCGACGACCGCGCGCCCGTGTACGTGCAAACAGCACGCACGCAATCCCCATTCCGCGACGTGTACTGTGCACACGCATCACGCCACTGTGTACGTGCACACACAGGCACGCACACGTGCCATGCACGACACGCACAGCCGCAGCGTACGGTGCACACCGCACGCACGAGTGGCGTACCTCGTGCGCCGCACGCACGTGTGGTACGTGCACCACGCACGACGCACTCGCCCGTGTGTACGTACACACGCCCGCACGCACTGTGTACCGGTAACGCAACGCACCACGCACGCACGCACGACGTGTACGTTACACACCACGCACGCACGTGTAGTACACCATGCACGCACCGCACGTGTACGTACACACGCAGGCGCACGCCTGTTTACGTATCACACGCACTCACGCACGTGTACCGCTGCACACAACACACCGCACACTGACACATGCACGGCACGCACGCACCCACGTCTGTACGTGCACAGCACACGACGCAACGCACGGCACGCACGTGTACGTATCAACGCCGCACGCACGTTAGTGGTGATTGTGGCTCTTCTGCGTGATTGAACTGCACATCATAAAAACGAAAATGGAGGACCTATCCACACTTCCCCCAGCAGTCATGTAGACAGACGAGAACGACTAGGCACGAGCCATCATGGTTTAGAATACACGAGATGGGGTCTGTTCGTTCCTATGGTAATGCTGGTCGTCGACAGTGTGAAGTGGTTGTATGCGTAGGCACACCCCTCACAGCCAGCGAGCTAAGGATGGGCCGTAGTCTGGGTTTACACTGGAATTCTGCAACATTTTGGTACGCAGGTGCTACGCTGTGTTGATGAATCGCACCCTACAGCTGTTGCGTACGTAACTTCGATGAGAAACTCCGTGTCACGTATAGACTTTTACGGCACGTTTTTGATGCCAATCCGGCCCCTGTAGCGTTCTATATACACGTATAGCGTCCCCTTACACGCGTAGTATATAGTATCTATACACACGGGCAAAGATAAATATATGTGACACACGCTAATGCATACGGCCATAAGCCCGTATATACCATATATATTCAGGAGTGAATAATAATAGATATTATTATTCATTATCATTATCTATTATTATTATTCACTCCTGATATATTTTATACGGTCTTTGATACGAGTCTTCATGGTTACGCAAGCGTTACACCTAATAATATATTTAGGTATAAATGTACACTAATACATGATTAATTATCAGCGAGCTCCCCACTGTCGACGTCACAGAACACAAACAGCGTGCGGGTTTGCCCTCCCACACCCACCCTAGGTAGAATGAGTTAGCTGCGGCCCTGCATGTATAGAATAGAACATTACGAGTCAGAACACATTAGCATTTTCTTAGAAGTGTTTTGCACACCCAAGTTCAAACTAGACATGTTAACAGCTCCCACACTCGCACGTGCAACACGCATGCACACATTCAACGGACGTTTTTCAATTTGATCTCACACTCACTGAGCAGAACAGCCACGTGTAAATGAGAAATACTTTCTACCACGTAAGCTACTCACTTCGGCATCAGCCAATTAAAGCAGGAAAGAAGAAATTCACAGAAGAGTCCAGGTGGGAGGTATTGTTAACAATCACTCGTTTATATATACAATTATTATATATACAACAGCGTGCGTGTGCATGAGTGCGCTTCCCCCTCGTGCCCCACCCTCGCTCACCCCGCGTGCCGTGTAGGGTCCTACAACGCTATTGTGTGCTCGCTGTGTGTGCGTGCGTGAGCCCGTCGCGCGTTGCGTCGGCACATTATCGCTCACACACAGCGAAGGAAGAGACAGCTGAGAGAGAGAGGGCGGGAGGGATGAAGGGGATGACAGGGGAGGGAGGGGGAGGGAGGCGCGGGGAGAGTGGTGGCGCCGGAGGAGGCGATGGGACGGGATTGGATTAGTGGGGGAGGAGGGAGAGGGAAAAGTTGAGGAGAGAGGAAAAGATAAGCGAGATTAGAGATGAGCGAGATAAGGGCAGAGAGCGAGAGACCCGCGCTCTATATAGACGAGAGAGAGAGAGATGAGGAGCGAGAGACCGACGACGAGAGAGGGAGGAGACGATGAGAGAGAAGACGCCGCACGCGCGACAGAGACAGAGACAGAGCAAGAACGAGCAGACGGACAGAGACAGAGACGAGCACACGCACCGCAGAGACAGGCAGAGCAGAGACAACGACAGCGAGACGACACGGGACAGTAGACAGAGACAGATGACAGAGACAGAGACAGAGACAGAGACAAGAGACAGAGACGAGAGAGAGAATAGAGACCCTCCCGAACAGCCCCGACGCACCGCGAGAGAAAGAGGGACGAGAGACGACGCCCACCGGCCACCCCCCCGCCCCCCACCCTTAAACTATTTACGGGAACGAGCGATATCGAGAGAGAGAAAGAGGACGAGAGAGATATTCGGAGGCTGGAGAGAGAGAGAGAGAGAGAGAGAGAGCGACTGAAACAAGACAGGCATGTTCGCGGGAATCACTTATTGCACTCTAAAGCTGGGTTTACACTATCAACTTTCTTCTAATCATCACTTTTCAACTAATGGACCGAAAGTCGGCAGTGTAAACGTAAAGCACTTTTATCGTGGAGCTCTCACCTCGTCGAGCTTTAAACCTTTGTATAATCAAGTTTTGCTTTGGAAATTTAACTGTGAAACACATATATGGACTTCGCTAGCAGAGGCATTTCAGTCAGTCCGTTGTTAAATAAACAAATCTGTGTTGAACCCTCATCTTGAGGGTCAAATGTTATAAGACAGCTACTCTTTACATATTCGTAGTAAATTTTGTGGAACATTTAATATGATAACTAGACAGAAGGCACTCAAAGAGAGTGCATACCTCCGCGAGCGTGTAACATGTATACATGTGGCATAACAGGCTGGCTCCGCTAGCTGGGCTGCTGCTGACTGGACGTTCTAAGTGCGAGCTCGCCTGCTGATCTGGACCGCCCTTAAGGCGAGCTGGTGCTGAATCGATCGCGCCAACGCGTGTAACATGTATACATGTGTATAACAGCTGGCTCGCTGCTGGCTACACACACACGAACACACACACGAACACACACACGAACACACACACGAGAGCGATGACATTACCTCCCTGCAACTCCGTTGCGCGGAGGTAATGAAAGTGCTATAGGTTGCTTCTGAAACTAAAATGTTTTCCTTCACTCGGTTTACCAGATCATGTCGTTCAAAAATATTGAAAATTTGGTCTCCTGTCATTTTATTTGTGATCTCATATTTTGCCAAGGTGATCGATAGCTTTTCTCGCCCTGACAATGTAAACCAAATAGGCTATAACGAAAAGCTATTTACAGCTGTGTAACAATTCTGCACTTCCTCAATACTGGTCTTACATGTTATGGAGGAATATTGGTGAATGTTCCCCCTATCAACTCATGACCTTTGATCCTTGACCCCAGATTCGACATCACAATGGCCTGTTAGATTGCCCCCCCCCCCACAGAAACACGTTCCGAATATCAGTACCATACGTCAAGTGTGGCTACTACACAAGAGCATCAAGAGTGATGTCGTGAAGTACGTCAAGAGTGGCGTTTGTGCCGCTACTGGTCAACCCTACGGACGATTTTGAGCGATAGCTCAGAGCTGAGCTAAATATAGGAGATGTTAATTATGCGCAGGACAAAGAAAGGTGAGAGATGACATATAACACAACATGGTCTACTACTGGGGCTAAATGAACCTTTTCACTATACAGGAAACTCCTAGAAGGTTGTAAGGTTTCTGTTAAATGCACAGGTCACTTGCAGCAGCGATGTACCGCGACCTGTATGTGGAAAATGCAAGTACAGATACAAACACCCAAGAACATAAGCAGCCATCTTGTTGGCCAACACAAACACGCAAGCCAAAGGCAAGTACAAAAGTTAACCGGGATCCGGAAAATTAGTCACAAGAAAATTGCCCATGCGGAAAATTTGTCACAGGAAACAGAAGTAACCTCGAGTTGCTAGCACAAGGAGGAAAAGGGTGGGGCAGAATGGTGGGAGCAGAAGTGGAGGAAGGAAAGATGAGATTAATAGTAAAATGTGGTAAACTAGAGAAAATGTTGGTGAGGGGAAGGAGCGATAGAAGAGCAGGAGAGGGAAGGGAAGAAGGGCGGAGGAGGTGGGGGGAGACGGGGAGAGGGTTGAGATGGAAGGAGATGATGGGGGGGGGGGCAGGAGGAGATGGGAGATGATGGGGAGCAGCAGGAGGAGGAGGGACAGGAGGAGGAGAAAGCGATCTTAACACGAAACCTTAGTGCCAGTTAACCAAGTTGTTGCGGTTTAATTAATGACCACGCCTTGCATCCAGGCACCTAATAGCCATCGTACGCGAGGAATCTAGCTCTGCTTCGTGGCAACAGCCAACAACGGCTTCCTGCGTGCGCACATATATTGGTGTGTGCGCGTGAGTGCATGCAAACTGCAAATCTGCGTAGGTGTGAATATCACGGTTTCTTTTCCAACTAACACCCCCCACCCACATCCTCTCGCAACTTCAAGCTTCACCCCCTTCCTTACCGCTTCCCTCCCCGCCTCTATATTCTCCTCCTCCTCCTCCTCCTCCGCCTGTTCTTCACCCTCTCTCCTCCCTTCTCTAATATACACCCATCCTCCTGTTGTACCTTCTCCTTTCTTCCTTCACCTTATCCCTTTCTCCTCCACCCTCTCTCCTCGTATACCTCCTCCCTCCACCTCCACATGATCTCATTCTCCTCTAGACTACTCGTAGGCTATACTGCTAAGGCTCCAGCGTAAAATCTATAATTACTCACGACAAGGCTGCTGAAGGTAAAACTTTCAAAATTTTATGTTTCATTGCTCTTGGCTGTAATATTATCAACTCAGTATGGCAACATTGGTTGGACGGGGTAGATGTTTTAGCTATAATACACTAGCATAACGCCTGCTTCCATCGAAAAAAAATTCACTCAGGCCGGCTTTTAGTGACACTTCATCTAGGGATGATAGGTAGTACGTACAGGCGTTATCAATGTCAGACATCGTAGCGACATGTGCTTGTAATAAGCTCGCAACAAAATCGTCTTGTTGAGTAGACAGACCTTTCAAAAACCATGGGGTCGCGGTGGGAAATTTTATTTCATTAAAAAGGGGCATTGAATTGGGATGAAAAGGTTGGGAAGCACTGTACTACAGGTTAACAATGAGTTTGAAAATAATTGAATCTTCAGATGTATTTATAATCATTACAAATAGGCGAGCCTTGCTACCATTGGAGGCCATCGCTGGGCGGTTTGATTGTAATTGTGAC
>NW_014578190.1:37091-49422 GCF_000485595.1 Priapulus caudatus
GTGCGTGTGTCCGTGTGTGTGTGTGTACGTGCGTGCGTGCGTGCGTGCGTGCGTGTCTGTGTGTGCGCTCGATATCTTTGCAACCTTAAAGCTGAGGGCACACGAGCGTATTTTTTGGCCCGATCGCGACGATTAATATCGCCAGCGAATTTATACGCCCGATCACGAAGGGGCACACGTAGCGAATTTGAGAGCGTACGCGTACGCCACTCGACGGAATCACATGATCACATGATGCATCACTGATATCAACACACCGTCCGATTGGTTAAAAAAATCGATCGCTCGACAAAATACGCCGGACACGGGCACACGAGCGAATTTGCAAGTAATAATCGCCGGCGTAAATAATCGGCCGAAAATATCTAACATTTATCTAAGATAATCGGCGTCGACGTGAACGGGCACACGGGCGAATTTTTCGAGCGATTTTAAAATTCGCCGCGATCGGGCGATAAAATACACTCGTGTGCCCCTACCTTAAGAGGTAGACACTTCAAACTTGGTCCACATGTGCATCTTATGGAGTGCTGGAACCCTATTGATTCTGAGTGACCTTGACCTTATTATCATATAATAATTAAGTATTGTCATTAAGTATATTTCCAGCGCTGGGTCATAGCGGAAGGACCGTACCATATGCTAACGCGGGACGGGGTTCCAGGCAGTATTTCCAGGCGTGTTGTGTGTGGCAGTGTGTTCACTGCGCTGTAGAAGAAGCCAGTTCGTAGTTATGCATTTAGCATGCACATTGCACATTTTCAGATTCCATACAAATATACACGTACACAATTTCCCCATCCATTGTTGTAATTGCTTGTACAATGTATTTAGATGTCTAACATTCCTCCTGGTTCATATACATGTAGTTAAATTGTGCATTAAACATGAATCAATATATCTGCTTTGCAAGTTACATGTATGTCTGAGTGTGCATTCCTGTTCTATTAGAATTAACAAATCCAGCGAGCAAAAAGACATCCACAAATAAATGACATCCCACAATGAATATCATACATTACATGCATCGTGCACGCACGCACGCACGCACGCACGCACGCACGCACACACACACACACACGGACACACACACGGACACACGCACACACCGCCACATACAAACGAGCACGAACACAATATCCTCCGCTGCACTACGTGCGGACTGGATAATTATCTCTACCAGGTTGAATATGCTGCAAATGGTTAGTATGTGACTTAGATGGGGGATGTACTAGAGAAGACGATGTATGATGTGTTATATTAGTTTTATCTGTGGATCCGCGCATAACAATCACAGCTGATTGATTTATAGCTGTGTTATCATGTTTATTGACCCATTAGCTTCCTCCCTAGTACTGCGATTATGCCATCTGACTCATCGGTGGTCATCCGCCCGAAATATGTCATTTTGCAGTTATAGTTGCCTTGTATGACATATTCTATTTTCAAAAATGATTTAAACCAGTTTACGTAGTAATTTATCACATTGAAAACAGCGACACGAAATTACACGTGAGACCTAAAGCAGTTAGCACTAAGGTCATCCAGCACCAATTCAAACGAAGTTTAATTTACTTTCATGATGCAAGCGTGAGACTCAAAATAGCCACAGCCACTTCAATCCTTTCAATAGTAAAATTATTGTAAATAAACACAAATTTTATTTACTACCGCAGTCCATATGATTATGTATTCTCTATCGACTAATATAATTCGACGCAATTATGCCGTCCAAATGCTCCTCTACAACACAATCTCACCGTACGTACATCACTGTGCACAAACTCGCAGAAAGATGAAGTACAAACTATATTTCTATGAGTTTGTGCACAGGGGCGTGCGTGCGGTGAGACCGCATATCTTGTAGAGGAGCATTTGAACGACTTTTTACGGGAAATTAATACTAATAATAAGTGAAAGAGAGTATAAAAATATTAAGACTTTAGTAGTAAAGGCAATTCGTGTTTATACAATTCCTGTCAATCATATTATTGAAGTGATCCACGCGCCTGTAGAAATAGATGTGTATCAGGAGTGGATAATAGGGATCCCTATTATCCACTCCTGATGTGTATGGTACTCGTTGATCACCAGCTGCAGCAACCGGCCAATTAATATTAGACGCGTGAGCACCGGTGAACGCTCAAGGGCCGGACATGCATGTGCACGTAGACGTGCGTGCGTGCGTGCGTGCGTACCGCCATGACACATAACCGCGGCGAAACACGTTTTTTGTTGTTTTTTCGTTGAGGGAATATAGGCTTGATACATATTTTTACAGTTTTATTTTCAAAGCTAACGTTCAGTTAAAGTGTAGTGAGAATTATTTACTTACGTTTTTACAGTGGTTTATCACAAAAATGTGTGAGGGAATGCATCTTTAACGTCCCCACCCAAATGCGAAAAAACTACATTTTAGTTTTATATGATCTGCCTATCTCAGTGTGCGGTCTGTGGGCTTGTGATAATATAGACTATTGTGACCAGACTATTACATTGGATGCTCCAAGCCTATTTCGAGGAAACTGGTGGACATTTTAGCCGCCCTATGAGGTCTCAGATGCAAATAACCTCTGTTAGCAAATCTGTTACACGTACACTACCAACACAGACTTCATTTCATTTTACTGCATTAGTTTAAATACTACATCCCCCACCCTCGATTTATCTTTGACCTTTGATTTTAGTACACTTCTACTCAGTTCTGACATGCTGAATGTGAAAGGCATGTTCATTACCACTTCTTACAAATCCTGTTCTTGCCATCATGAACAACGTTTCATTAACAATCAAATTTATTTCAGTGACTAATTAGTTAATTGATAAATCAACTTACTCTAAATTGCACTCAGAAATCTTTAAGACACAAAGAAAAATTACCATAACATGTATTCTCCATTGTTAGTGAAACATACAAATGCTAATATACTAAACTAGAAGGCACTCATGGAGTGCGAATCCTCCGCATACGCGATCACTACACCTGTGATATTTTGTAGGCCGAGGTTGCTACTTGTAATGGATGACGTTGACATTGGTTTGTTTTTTGTACTGAACCGATCGACTATCTGCCTATGCTTTTTGTTTTTGGATGTTTACGTGCATGTAGGCCTATGTATGATATTCATTGTGGGATGTCATTTATTTGTGGATGTCTTTTTGCTCGCTGGATTTGTTAATTCTAATAGAACAGAAATGCACACTCAGACATACATGTAACTTGCAAAGCAGATATATTGATTCATGTTTAATGCACATTTAACTACATGTATATGAACCAGGAGGAATGTTAGACATCTAAATACATTGTACAAGCAATTACAACAATGGAAATGGGGAAATTGTGTACGTGTATATTTGTATGGAATCTGAAAATGTGCAATGTGCATGCTAAATGCATAACTACGAACTGGCTTCTTCTACAGCGCAGTGAACACACTGCCACACACAACACGCCTGGAAATACTGCCTGGAACCCCCGTCCCGCGTTAGCAATGGTACGGTCCTTCCGCTATGACCCAGCGCTGGAAATATACTTAATGACAATACTTAATTATTATATGATAATAAGGTCACTGGCAGAATCAATAGGGTTCGCAGCACTCGCCATACCATAACGCAATGCAGCACACACAGCACACAGCACACACACACACACATACACCACACAAGCACACACACACCCACACATCAGCTACTACACGCGTCACACACACACCACTGTAAGACCGCAAGTTTGAGAAGACTAGTCTGACCTTCTTAGAGGCTACACAGGGAGTGGGCAGCAACGCCCGAGTGTATTGTTTTCGCCTCGATCAGCGGGCGGTCATTTTAAAATCGGGCTCGAGAAAATTGCCACAGCACGGCCACGCGACAGCCGCACGCTCGACGGGCACGTCAGCGCGAACGGCACGCACGCACGGCACCCGTATGCGGATGCGCCGTTCGCCGGACACCAAACACGAACGATGTGGAAGAGTCGGACGCGCACGGGCGAGATTATGCTTAGTATAAATGTTAGGATTATTTTTCGGCCCGAATTTATTTAACGGCCGGCGATTATTTACTGTGGCAGAATTCGCTCCTACGCAGTGCGCAACAGCACGCACGCCCAGGTGCACGGCACACGACACGTGGTCCAGCGGAGTCATTGTTGGCACGCTCGAGCGAACGCACGCACGCCACGGGCACGCAGCGGAACGCAGGGATCGGTTTTTTTAACCCAAGTCGGACGTGTTGTTGATATCATGTGATGCATCATGCGTATCGATAGCACGCTTACGACTGCACGCTGACGCTAATCGCACCACCGCGACTCGAGTGCACGTGACACGCGCGCTCAACGCAACGCCATCGACAATGACGCTCAGGCGCACGTACCCGTGATTGCGCCGGCGACGGCGACAGCACCTGTCACGTGCAACGGCAACGCACGCACGCACAAGCGATGGCGGCGTAGTAGAAATTCGCGTGGGAATCAATTAACTGTCAACGGCAATCGGCAACCGCGACCGATGTCCTACGTCACGCAACCGCACGCACGCACGCACTGCACGCACGCAGACCACGAGAGTGCACGCAACGGCCACGCCGCACAGGACACACGACACGTCACAGCCGACAGCACATCGCACAACCGCGACTGCACGGTGCCCTCCAACAGCATATCGTAACGTGTTGCAAAAGAACTAGCACGCATGCAGCGGCACAGCACGGCACGCGGCGCGCGCTGCGCACACACGACACACACACACACACACACTGACCCAACACACACACACACACACACACCAACGCACGCACGCACGCACGCACGCGACGTAACACACCAGTGCCACACACAACACACACAGCACCGGACACACGCACACACGCGCACATCACAAACGAGCGCACGAACACCATATCTCCGCTGCACTACGTGCGGACTGGATAATTATCTGTACCTAGGTTGATATGCTGCAAATGGTTAGTAATGTGACTTAGAATGGGGATGTACTGAGAGAAGACGATGTAATGATGTGTTATATTAAGTTTTTATCTGTGGATCCGCGCAATAACAATGCACAGCTGATAGTGAATTTATAGCTGTGTTACATATGTTTATTGCACACATTAGCCTTCCCCCTAGTTACTGCACACACACACACACAGCCCACAACATCGTTACGGCGATTATGCCATCTGCAACTGCATCGGTGTCATAGAACGCATTCTCTGTACCACACGCTAAAGTCGGCCGAGGAACCGCGAGATCTATTCTTATTTTAATATGAGAGAGAAGTATTAGTAGAGTGTATCGAAAGCAAGTATTGAGATAGGTATCTCATATAGTCATCAGATAATTGGAATACGATGCAGTGCCCAAGCAGCGCACCGAGATATTAAAGTGCGTATAGAATAAATAATTCTTATAGCAGCATTGCACGATAAACAGTGGTCGATAGCCACGATATAAGATATAACCAATCGTGAGAGCCGTCGACGCGGTCCCGATAATATAAGACAGAAACATTAGCCACCTAAGGTCATTCCGCCAGACCACCGCACAAAAACTAACATGTTCGATAATGATCACAGAGCGAAGGTTCAAAGTGTTATACTGTTCCACTGATGCAACGTAAAAAGTTTCACGCTGAGTTTACTCAAATGAAATTTAAGCAACTCCCGATGCGACGCACTAGCTCTTTGTACAGTCAGCAAAGAGGCCCATTCTAAAAACTGTTTACCGTTTTTCAAAATAGTATAAAGGATTATTTGGTAAATAAACACGAAACTAATTTTTTTATATCACCGTTGGACTGTCAGAACTGTGCGTGTTCTTGTAGCTCTATGCACAGCCGCATCCACTTAAGACGGTTTCCTGCTGAGGCACGCATCATTATTTTCGCATGGCGTTTACGCGCGGCAGTCCATCATGATTAATGTGATGCTTTCAGCACACATTTTCTAGATAGGTAGTAATGTATATACATAGGTCTAGACGGCAAAGAGAGCTAGTCCGAAATGCTCACGAGCCGTGTCAACAAGCACAGGTATGGCTCTAAGAGTACAACCGGTAACGTAACATTCACTCCAAGAAGTCGCGTGACATCCGTAGCACAAACTCGCAGAAGAGATGAAGTCACACCCGACAATGGAAAACTTATTATTTTGCGTATGAGCTGGTGTGCAGACAGGGGCCACGCGTTGGCCGTGCGCGGATGCGAGAGCCCGCAGATATCTTGTAGAGGTAGCATTGAAAAGCGCACATTTATTACTGCGAGAAATAAGATTACAGCTTAAGATGTTATCAGAAGACTCAGACAAAAATGATTGTCACTATAATCTATACTTAATAGAACTTTAGTAGTACGATGTCAAGTATCTCGTAGAGGTCTATGATGCGCATGTGCTTGTGGGTCTTCGCTTCAATATGTATGTGAAGTGAGTTCCACTCGACCCTGTAGAAATAGATGTGTATGGTACTACGTTTGTAGTCGGGTTGTATAGGGCAACGTAGGTGTAGACTCACGACTGACGCAGCATATAGTATATAGTACTAAGTACTTAGGCAGCAACTACGGTATATATACCAATTAATATATGAGATATACGTTGTGAGCACTACGGTTAGTAATAACGCTCAAAGGGCCTGAGTGAGACTCAATTACTATAGTGCAAGTCAAGACGCGGCGTTGATGCTGTGTGCTCGCGTCGAGCGTTACGTGAGAAGCGCTACGCAGCCACACCTGCGTCGTCAGGCTATAATCAGTGCGTGCTGGCTCGAGCGTGCGTAGGTCACTGGTACAATCGTACGTGAGCCAGTATGCGTGCAGTGATGTGTGTCGGGTAGTGATATTGTATAGTGTGGCGGGTGGTGTCACAGTGATAATTGACGTGGCGGTGCGCGAGTGGGTGGGCGTCACGCTGATGCACGGTTACGTCGCCAGTGTGTGTGGACAGTGTGCACAGTACACGTGGCGCGCGTGCGTGGTGCAAGCTACTCATCACAAGCGAGCGATAGCACGCTGCGGAGCAAGCTAGCTAGTATACTGTACTATGACGTATGGTGTACGTCTAATATACGTGCGTGGCGTCGACGATATTTTACGTTAGTAGTGACGTGCAGTGGAGGCTCGAACTCATTAACTCACGTGCGCATATATAATATTATGAACGTGTCAGTTCAATTATAGTGAACGTACACAGTGCGTGCCTGCGTGTGGTGTGTGAAGTGGCGTGCGTGTTGTTTACATCATAGGTATATATATATGAGCACACGTATACTAATACTGATCGCTGAAAGGCGTGCTCGTATAGCCGTTGCGCTATAACGTACGTTACAACATCATTATAGCGCTGACGTGCGCTGTTCTAACTGTTCAGCATATATACCATATATATACTCTTTGAGCGTGCATATATATATATGTAAATAGCGCGTGCGTGGTACGTGGCCTGCGTGACGTGTGCTATATATGTCGTGGTTGCGCTAGCTGCGCAGGCCGAAACCTGGATTAGCTGTTGTTTTGTGATAGGCTGCGTGGCAATCGCGTGCGTGTGTTGCGTATTGCAGGTACACGTTGTGTGGAAGAGGGACATTGCTGGCGTAATGCGTGTGTGGGCAGGTACACATTTCTCGCGCTCGCGTGCGTGCGTGCCGATGCATGCATGGCACGTAGACGTGCGTGCGTGCGTGTGCACGTACACGTGCGTGCATGCGTGCGTGCGTGCGTGCGTGTGCACGTACACGGCGCGTGCATGAGTGTGTGTGCGTGCGCGGTGTGCACGTACACTGTGCGGTGCGTGCGTGCATCGCTATTACATGACATTACATACTAAACATGAAAATCGCTATTAGTCAGTATCATTGAACAACTCTGATTGGCTGATGAATTGTTACATCGGGGACTAAATCGCTGCCACTGAAATAATCGCCCGATAATATCAAAACGTTTTGATCTATGCGATTAAATCGGGCAACTAATCGGCGACTAATCGGCGGCGATTGAGTGAACACACTATAGGCCGATTTCATCGGCGGATTAGTCGACCAATTTAGTCGCCGAGGACACACTAGGCGAATCAAATCGGCGACTAAACCGGGCGACTAAATCGCCCGATATATCAAACGTTTTTGATCTATGCATTAAATCGGGCAACTAAATCGGGCGACTAAATCGGCGGCGATTGAGTGAACACACTATAGGCGATTTCACCGGCGATTTAGTCGACCAATTTAGTCGCCCGATTTAATCGCCTAATGTGTCTGGCCCTTTACATCACACGAAAACACGCAGAAAGCAGCAGCAAGAATTTTCCACTTGAAACAGTAAAGGGCCTTTATCGCCCGATAATATCGCCCGATTCTATCGCGCGAGTCGAGTGGACACACTAGGCGATTAAATTGGGCGACTAAATCGGGCGACTAAATCGCCCGATTCTATCGTGCAAGTCGAGTGGATTTTTGACGGCGAGTAGGACCGGACACACTAGGCGATTTCACACGTGTGTGCATGAGTGCGTTGGTGCGTACGTGCGTGTGTACAGGTACACGTGCGTGCGTGCATGCATGTGCACGTAGACGTGTGTGCGTGCGTGCGCGTGCGTGCGTTGCGTGTGCATCGTACACCTGCGTGCATGCATGCGTGCGTGCGTGTGTATGTAAACGTGCGTGCATGCGTGCGTGTGTGCGTGTGCACGTATACGTGCGTGTGTGCGTGTGCACGTATACGTGCGTGCGTGCGTACACGTGTGTGCATGTGTGCGTGTGCACGTACACGTGCGCGCGTGCGTGCGTGCGTGTGCACTTACACGTGCGTATATGCGTGCGTGCGTGCGTGTGAACGTACACGTGCGTTCCTGCGTGCGTGTGTGAGTGTGTGCGTGTGCACATACACGTGCGCGCGTGCGTGCGTGCGTGTAAAATGCTATTAAAAATTATAAAGTGCTGGCAAATGCTATTCTTCTGTCATATAATATGCAAAATAGGAAACCCATAACTCTTGCTACAAAATGCACATGTACTTTATTTTCCTTCGGTTTGTGACCACACATATACTGATATAGTAAACACGTGTATCAAATAAACCAACATTTTAAACAATCAACTCTTTGAATTAGTTTGAAATTTAATTTAATTTAATTTAATTGAAATTAAAATAAATCAATTTTTTTATCAGTTTGCTTCGTAAATTTGCTTAAATTAAAATTTACGCGATGACTGTTTCAAAAATGTGATCGCGAGAAGACTAACGTAAAAACCGGCTCAATGTCAAATGACCCTCAAATGTCCCCTCGACATCGACAAGAAATCAAACATTGACCACTTTTTGTTTTTAGTTAAAATTAACTTTAAATGAATTCTTATTATGTTGACTTCTTATGAAGTTATGTTAATCATGTTAATTATGTTCATCATGTTATCTTCAATAATTACATAATAAATAAATAGCTATGCATACGTCATGTGTTCATCGTACAGCAACCGCGCGACGCATTATGGGTAAAATGACGCCAGCGTTTAATAATGGGTGAGCAGAAATTATATTGTTATCATTACAAATCTAGCTAATCCATCGAATATACACAGTATCAGTGTTTAAAAAACATACAAGAAGGCAAGTCAATATGTCTACTATTGTTGTTGTATAGTATTTGTCGTGAAACGTGAATAAACACAACAATATCGCATATTTTCCTATTACATACATAATATCGCATGTCACATGATATATATTTAGATATGTATATTTAGCGACATTTGCTCTCAGCGGCCACTTGAAATTTCCCCTATAGTTTGTTTGCTCTACATAATGACTGAATTCACCGATCACACCTAAAAAACTACTATACCATATATATACCATTATTACGACATCAATACATCTTTTTTGTTATACACAATAATGTATCATATTAATTATTACTATCAGTATCAGTATCACTGTAGAGTGTAGTATCACTAGTAATAGTAGTATCAGTATCACATACTTGAGTGAAAATCTGAAGATGATGATTATCCATTTGTACATTCTTTAAATTGAAAAAAGAAGTAATTGATTCACCAGGTATTCAAGTTGATCACACGTGGTTTGAGTACATATTTCGCCACTGGCACTGGTATTCAACATGGGGTTGTCTATATTCAGGCCGGTACAGGAGATAATTTGCATATTTTGTCACGTGGTTTGTGTCATAACCAATAGAAGTTATAGTTGGTGTTATATCCACCAGCAGAAGTGTGAAGCATGGTGAGGTGGTAGAGAAGGAGACGCCCTGCAGACGCCCTTCTGTGTGTGAAATCTACCTGCCCTTCTGACGCCCTCCGGAGGGTGTTTGCAGGGCGCCCTTCTGCAGGAGGGCGTACCTAATTTGCATATTTGGAATAGCCCTGCAAACGCCCTGCATTCGCCCTGCAAATGCCCTGCATTCGCTCTGCAAACGCCCTTCTTCACTATACAACTAAACTGGAGGGCGTTTGAGGGGCGTACGCCCTTCTACAGAAGGGCGCCCTCCAGAAACTTTCTCAAGACGCCCTTCTAACGCCCTTCAAACGCCCTGCAAAAATGTTAGGGCGTGCGTGCGAGCGTGCGTATGCACATATACGTGCGTGCGTGCGTGTGCACGTTCACCTGCGTGCGTGCGTGCGTGCGTACGTGCCTGCGTGTGCACGTACACGTGCGTGCGTGCGTGTGCGCGCGTGTGCAGGTACACGTTCACGTACACGTGCATCGCTATTACATGACATCAGGAGCGTATAATGACAAACATGACATGACATAACATGACATAATAAACATGAAACATCTCTATTACGTCAGTATCATTGAACAACTCTGATTGGCTGATGAATTGTACAATCGGGCGACTAAATCGCTGCCACTGAAATAATCGCCCGATAATATCAAAACGTTTTGATCTATGCGATTAAATTGGGCGAATAAATCGGGCGACTAAATCGGCGGCGATTGAGTGGACACACTAGGCGATTTCACCGGCGATTTAGTCGCCTAGTGTGTCCGGCCCTTAACACTTTGCGTTCCGAGGCACAGGAACACACAGGACATTTTCGACTAGTCGCGGCTTAATAATATAATGACACTAATGTGCAATTAAACGTGCAAATATCTAAAAGTATAGAAAAATTATTTGAGACCAGGGTTTGGCAGCCAGCTAGATAAGCTTCAATGTGGGAGTGCGACAAAGGTAACGACATGTATACAAGCCCGCTAGCGCATCCACTCGCCACCTCGACCAGAATCAGCTGCATTCAAGCTCCACGTCATTTTCCTCCTGCAACACTTCGTGGTGACGTGCTAAGTTATTACACAATCACCCTGGAGTGTGACATCATGAAAATACCACCACACTGCGATCAAATGAAATTGGGGAGATTTATACCTTATACAGCTAGATGGGCAAACAATTTAATTAGCCAAGCGCTGCGAATTATCTCTCTATACGATATAAATGCATCATTCTTAATTAGAGTCTGAAAAGAAGCCTATGTCAAGCTAATAATGGACTTTTTCTATAACTGTAAATTTTATAATTACGAAGCATTTTACCTAGTGTACTCACTCATATGCGCATGTAGGTTTTATGCCTATTTTTAACTATTCCCTTCAATCAGCTCTGCTTGTAGTTATTATGATCAACAGCATTACATACTGTCATGCAGAAATACAGCAAGCTTTATTGGTCCAGTTTGATTCTTCGTGACATTGGTACTATTTTGACTCATGACTATTACGGTTATCGTTTCTCATAGTGATGGACTTTCAAAAGACATTCGCGACGGGAGCATTCATGCAAATGATACAACACTAGATGTTGTTGGAAGAACAGCTGCGCAATGACAAAAAGCTCCAGTTATGGCAACACATAAATATATTGCAGACGAATCAGTATGCAACTAGAAGCTAATTAAATAAAAGCCACATGTATGCGAGTCTAGACATATTTTGCTGGGAGATTTTTGCGGTTGGCGTGCGTGCGTGGTATGGGGGCATGCCAGCTGTATGCCTATGAAAAGCATTTTGTACCAAAAAGCATAAAACCTAGTTTTAGACCTTAAAACCCGGTTTTAAGGTCTAAAACCGGGTTTTAAGCTCCTAATACCTAGTTTTAAGGCATAAAACCCGGTTTTAAGATCTTAAAACCGGGTTTCAAGGTCTAAAACTAGGAATTACGCCCTAAAACTAGGTATTAAGACCTTAAATCCTGGTTTTAGACCTTAAAACCTAGTTTCAGACCTTAAAACCTGGGGCCCGTTGTCAGAAACATCGTAAAGTTAATGCTAATGTTGATGCTACGATAACACTTACGACTAATTCTAATGTTGCAA
>NW_014578190.1:49511-57249 GCF_000485595.1 Priapulus caudatus
AAGGAGGAAGGGGAGAAGGAGGGAGGAAGGGAGCGTGTAAGGAGGGGTGAGGCGGGCGGTGTAAGGAGGAGGGGTGAGGCGGGCGGTGTAAGGAGGAGGGGGAGAAGGAGAAGCTGGTGGCAGAAGGAGGGGTAAGAAGCTGGGCTGGAGAAGGAGGAAGGGGAAAGGAGAAGCTGGCGGGCAGAAGGCAGGAAGCGGGCAGAAAGGAGAAGCTGGTGGAGAAGGAGGAGTAGGAGAGCTGGTCTGAAAAGGAGGAGGGAGAAGAGGGGGGAAAAAAACGGGGTTTTGGGGTGGAGAAGGAGGAAGTGGAGGAGGATTTCGGGAGAAGCTTGGTGCCTCCTCCTCCCCTGCCTCATTCTCCACCAGACTTCTCCCCCTCCTCCTTCTCCAACAGCTTCTCCTTCTCCCTCACTCACTCCACCATCTGCTCCCCTCCTCCGTGCTCACCAGCTTCTTCCTTCTCCCCCTTCCTCCTATCTCTACAGCTTCTCCCTTCCTCCTCCTCCACCAGCCTTCTCCCCCTCCTTTCTTACCAGCTTCTCCCCTCCTCCTTCTCACCACCCTTCTCCTTCTCCCCTTCCTCCTTCCACCAGCTTTCCCTTCTCCTCCACCACCTTCGCCTTACTCCCTTCCTCCCCCTTCCTCGCTTCTTCCACCAGCTTCTCCTTTCTCCCCTTCCTCCTTCTCCACCAGCTTCTCCCCCTCCTCCTCCTCCACCACCTCTTTTCATTTTCCCCTTCCTCTCCACCAGCTTCTCCTTCTTCCCTGTTCTCATTCTCCACAGCTTCTCCTGCGGTCCACAAGTTCCCGCTTCCTCCTCCATCACCTTCTCGCTTTCTCTCCTTCCTCTTCTCCCCTCCTTCTCCACCAGCTTCTCCTCTCCCCCTCCACCAGCTTCTCCCCCTGCCTCCTTCTCACCCTTTTCTCCTCTCCCTTCGCTCCTCCACAGCTCTTCCCCTTCTCCACCACCTTTCGCCCTTCTCGCCCTTCCTCCTTCTCACCACTTCTCCTTTCTCCTTCCTCCTCTGCCACCGTGTCTCGCCCCTCCTCCTCCCTCCTACCACTTTCTTTCTTTTCCCTGCCTCCTCGCACCAGCTTCTTTCCCTTCTCCCCATTTCTCATTCTCACCAGCTTCTACCCTCCTCCTGCTCACCAGCTTCATCGCCTTCCTCCATCCATCACCTTCTGCTTTCTTCCTTCCTCCTTCTCCCCCTGCTTCATCACCAGCGCTTCTCCCTTAATCCCTCATGGGCGCTGTTCCACCAGCTTCTTCCCCCTCCTCCTTCTCCACCACTTTCTCCTTTCTCCCCTTCCTCCTCCACCAGCTTCTCCCCCCTCCTCCTCCACCACCATCTCCCTTCTCCTCCTCCATCCACCAGCTTCTACCTTCTCCCCTTCCTCGATTCTCCACCGCACTTCTTCCCGCCTCCTCCTGTCTCGAACCAGCCTTCTCCTTCTCCTCCTCCAGCTTCTCCCCCTCCTTCTCGTACCAGTTCTGCCCTCCTCCTTCTCCACACCTTCTCGCTTCTCCCTTCCTCCTCTACCAGTTCTCCCCTTACTCCTCCACCACCTTCCGCCCTTCGCCCTTCTCCCTTCTTCCTTCGTCACCAGCTTCTCCTTTCTCCCGCTTCCTCCTTCGTCCACCAGCTTCTCCCCCTCCTCCTCCGTCACCACCCTGTCTTTCTTTTCCCCTTCTCCGGTCCAGCCAGCTTCTCCCTCTTCCCTTTCTCTTCTTCCACCAGCTTCTCCTGCCCGTCCACCAGCTTCTCCCCTTCCTCCTCCATCACCTTCTCTTTCTCTCCTCCTCCTTCTCCCGCCTTCGCTTCTCCACCAGCTTTCTCCTCTTCCCCATCTCCTCCACCAGCTTCTCCCCCTCCTCCTTCTCCACCAGCCTTGTTCGTTTTCTGCGCCAGAAACTGTATCGCAGTCCCGCAGAAACTAGCATTTAAGCAAACTAGCCAATCAGGAGCTAAATGCCTCGGAAAGCGTAAAACCTAGTTTTAAGCTCTTAAAACCTGGTCTTAAGGTCTAAAACCAGGTTTTAAGCTCTTAAAACCGAGTTTTAAGGTCTAAAACCAAGTTTTACGCCCTAAAACTAGGTATTAAGAGCTTAAATCCGGGTTTTAGACCTTAAAACCTAGTTTTATACCTTAAAACCTAGTTTTATACCTTAAAACCGGGTTTTAACAGCTTAAAACTAGGTTTTACGCTTTTGGTAAAAAAGCTTCCCATTCAAGAGCTTAAAACCTAGTTTTAAGGTCTTAAAACCTGGTTTTAAGGTCTAAAACTAGGTTTTAAGATCTAAAACCAGGTTTTAAGGTCTAAAACCCGGATTTAAGGTCTTAATACCTAGTTTTAGGGCGTAATTCCTAGTTTTAGACCTTAAAACCCGGTTTTAAGACATTAAAACCTGGTTTTAAGGTCTAATACCCGGTTTTATGGCTTAAAACTAGGTTTTATGCTTTTTGGTACAAAATGCTTTCCATATATGCCGGCATGCCGGTATGTAGCTGTGTACCGGGTCAAAGGTTATCTCGCCGAGTGTTGCGTTGATGCCTAATCTCACAGCGAGCCACATTGCCCACCGAGTTAGCAATAGCGCGTTAGTAGCTGCCGTTTGTTTCAAATTCGTCTCTGAACGCATCGATTTTGCTGGCTAGAGAATGGAAAATCGTGTCGTACGTTTTAGTCTACATCTCCGGATTGCGGGTGTATACGAGGAAACGATTTCGCACGATGCTAGGCGAATGTACTGTGTACGATTTGAGCTCAAGTTGGTTGCGTTACGCGTAGTAAATCGTAGGTATATTAAGGCTAGTAAATGACGAATTTCCCTTGTTTATTGATGTCACACTCCTTCCCTATTATCTACTCCTGATATCATGCGTGTTTGTAGTGCAATAAATATGTATGTTACCAGGAATGTCATAATATAGACACTCCTGGTGTTATGATACTGCTGACCATATATGGTCCCTGACACACATGATCCTGACATATTCTCTCCGGTGATGCACTTTCAGCGAACTTCACTATAGCATCATCTGACTAGTATTGTGTCTGTGGCATTTCTATACGTGGGATGCTCTGGAACTGGCTGTTCGAAAATTGTGGTGCGCACATACGCAATACGCACATATTCCACAGCGGCAATAAAACACACCCACGGAGTTCATCATCGGATGTAAATAAACAAGACCAGCAGCACGGAAATGTTAATGAAAGTGTCAATGACACTGTAGCTCACCACAAAAAAGGACACAAATGAGTGAGTGAGAAGAAGACAGTTTTAATTGAGCAACCATCGACGTACATTATAGAAACGAAGAGTATATAATTTTTCCATTCATCACGTCCTTGAAGAATAGCTCATACTGTTTCATATGTTCTTGGAAAAGTGGGTGTGTTTCAAGAAACTGTTCCTGAACATGGACATCATCGGGGACATCTGCAAGTAAGGTCTCGATAGCATCTTGCCTTTCCAGTGGTAGAGTTGACTTGAAGCTGTCATACATCTTTCTCTCCATGGCAAGAGCAAAGATTTCATGGATCCGGACACATCGATTGTAGTATTTACCACGGATGAAACCCATCAGTGACCCTTCAGCCAGTATTCCACATTCAGTCAGCAGGTGTTGCATGCCACTTTCATTGATGAATGTACCGAGGGCACCGTAGAAGGCCAATTCCAAGTGGAAGTTTCCCAACATGATGAGGAGTTTGTCAAATATAGGTGCATCCAGTGCTTGGATAGAGTATGCTTTGAGAGCGACCGCCAGGTCATATGTGACAACGCCATACTCTTGATGAGTCTCAACCGCCACACTCATTGTTCTTTTCATGGTTTCATGGACAACATCATTTCTGGTTGGCGGGGCAGCTATTGGATCCATATAACAGATTCTTTGTTGCGGCAGAGGATCTGTGGTGTATTTTGAGTAGAATCCAGGAAATAGGGGCAATGGTTTTCCAACTTTTGACTGCAGCAACCAGTAAAAATCAATGACAAATAGAGTTGGTGTTTTCTCTGATTTCTGATGTTCACTTAGTGCTGATAGATCAAAGCTGGCTTTCTTAAGCTGTTTGTAGTATGGGACAATTGCACGATCTTTCCCATCAAACTGTCGTCTCTTCTTGCCAACACGGATGCCAGTAATTGGTTCATCATTGACAGCTTCGTTTGTGGTTGTGGTGTTTTGCATATTCTGGTAGCATATCCCAACTGTAGCATGCAAGGTGTCCTTTCCGGTGAGGTTGTCTATATTAACGTCATAGTTATCCCATCCGATCCCTGTGCCTAGGTTGCCTTGCCGTTTCACACCGTCAGGAGTATCTTGATCATTTCCTTCTATTGAATACGCAAACTCAGTCTCCAACGCCTTGACCTCATCATAACTTATGGAGTTTCCCAGACGATTCAGGATACGCAAGATCAATTTGGAACCAGTCAAAGTACCAACTCCCAATCCAAGAACCGTGTGTTTCCAAGGCCTCACAGCATCTCTTGAGGTGTTGTACACAGCATCTGAGGACATAGCTGTCACTTTTCTATCTACTGCATCTCTACTCTCATCCCCAGGAGGAGGTTCACGAAGGCCACACAGGAGTGTCTTGTAAAACAACAACAACTCTTCTGGTAGTTCTGGTGAACATGCCTTTAGTGCTGCTACAGATGTTGGAGTCGGTGTTTCCCATTTAGGCATCGCTTGTATCACGGTTCGAAGATAAAGTGCTGCAGTTCGTATCACATGGAGGTGTTTCTCATCATCATTATGGATTCTTGCTCTAGCATCACTCTCGGACATACCAGAACGATACACAATATTACCCTTCCGATGGGCATAAGTAGCTATTGAGATTCTCTCTTCAAATCTCTCCTTGATTTTGTTCATTAAATTCTGCACCGTATAACTCTCGATATTTTCTGTTGTTCCTCCTGCGCCCAGAAATTCAACCCTGTATAAGTCCAGCATTGATGTGGAAAGCATTGCCCTACCATTACCAATGACCTCCATTTCAATTAGATCTGATAGTATTTCAAAAGCGGTTGCATGTAGACGTCTAATTGATATGTCTGCAGTCTTTGGAACAGTTTCAACTTCTTTGAAGAAGTCACGACGGCAAGATTTGTGGTATTGCGCTTCCTTTGCTATAAGGTCAACTCCACTGGTGACTAAAGCCTTCACCCGTTCATTGTAGCTTCTTGGTGCAGCTGCGATTATGGCATTACATCCATCTCTGGTTAGACAATCTGACAAGGGTTCCACCTTCCTGTTGATGGTCTTCCGCTCTACAGGACAAAAGATACAGGAGCCCCTCAATATACCCTTTGCATCTGATGGAGGCAGTGAACTTTTGCGCCGAGTGTGTATTTTTTTGCAGAATGAGCGCTTTGTGAATCTGTTGATGGCCTTTTCACAGCAGTGAAATTTCTGTAGCATTTGGAATGGTACATTGCATTGCCCATTTCCTGCTTAAGATTGACTTCTGTAGTTATATCTCTGTAGCAATCTGACTTCAGTAAAATTCTTTTTTGTGCTGCCGTCTTGTATGTATTCCATGTTTTGTCCCGAAATATTTTCAGCGGTTCACCTTCCACTGACTTGCAAATGTTGCACACCTGATCTGCTGATCCACAAGAGTTTGTTGCCTGAAACAAAACAAAATTGTGTATCATAGGTATATATCTTGTCCCATTTTTTATGCTAACACCAAGTCACAGCATTACCAGTGGTTATCAATTATGATAATGCTGACGGGTTGGTGCATAGCGTATTAGCGCTTAATCTCTTTTTTTTAAGCTGGCCTGTTTGTTGAAGTACAAACTCATGTAGACAAGCTGAAATACGAACATGACGTCAGAGCGTATTGCAGTGAGCGCAGCTTATTATCGGGCATATAATTCTTATGTTTATGGCATTAAATTATAATTGACTATATATCGATTGAAATGAAAAAAATAACCAATGCTTACCTGATTAGCTTCAGACTCATCCAAGTTGTCAGTGGGGTTGTCATCCATTGCAGGCAGGTCTGTATCCTGAAAATGGATGACAACATTCGTATCAGGCTCATCCAAGTTGTCTGTGGGGTTGTCAGCATCCATTGCAACCCATTAACAATATAGACATAAAGGCAAGTGTCAAGTAATTTATTTCTTGTTATACCACCGTATCGTAAAATATCGATATTCGGAAGTTGTATCGCGATATATCGAGTTTTCAAAATATATTGCAATATACCGATATACCGGTATATCGTTACACCCCTAGTATTTGTGTGAAATCAAGCGAGCGTCGAGCGAATTTTGGCAGCACGCTTTCCTACCTGCTATATAATATATTTATGTGTCAGTGTGCAGCGGCAGCCAGCGTTTGTTGCAGATGAGCATTTGGACGGCATTTGCAGGAAATTGTCGGCAATAATAGGTGAAAGAGAGTATAGAAACATTAAGACTGGCAGTAAATAGATTTCGTATTTATTTTGCATTATATTTTATTGAAACGCTCCCAAGTGCCTGTGCGTAATGCGATCAAACCGCGCGCATGTTGCCGGATAGATTTAAACCGAGTGTGTGTGTATAAGCTTTTGCAGGTGATGGCGCAGGCAACGTTGACACCGTGGGACGAGCTAGTGGGTGGTACAACTAGTGGTAGCTTGCCTGGACATGCCAGCCCTCCCGGCTAGAGCAGCACACTGCAGCTCCACGATAAAAGGTAGGAGAACTCTAGTATAATCTGCAACGCTATATTGGGTTGGACCCAGTCTAGCTTTTATACTTATGAATTGTTACTTGTGTGTGTACAGTCCGACCTCCTTTATCCGGCCACGTCGGGACCGGCACCCATCAGGATATGGGATTTGGCCGGATATGAGAGTTATGCTCAAACACAGCATTTCTATGCAGTTCAGTAGGGGTTATATGCATGTGATAATGTATTTACTTATTGCTACGATTGATTATTTGTAACAAACTGTCGTGTTTTATGGTTTATGAAATGGAAATAAAACAGAAATTTTACCACTGGTTTATGTTCGTTTCTTTTGTGCTGAGATCTAGGGCTGTAACGATCGATACACTCGCGGCGTTGTATGCCTAGGGCTGTTACATGTGCGCGGCGCCTTTGATTGAAGTACGGGGCTCGATCGATTGCGAGTGCATAGTGAGGTAGCGCGTTTCGCTAATAGTGCAGCAGCTACCACCCTTTTGATCAATGGAACGAGGTACCAACATCTGACCACAGGATCATTTATGGTGTAACCTACTTTAAGCAGATATGGATGTCTGCCGGGGCCCACCTGCTGCGTGTGGCCCCCAGGGACCCCAAAAGGGGGCTGAAAAATGCGTTTGATCAATGATTGGAGGTACCATCTCAAACCTCCTTAAGATTAATAGGTACAATACACAGATTATGGAATGGCCCCTGCCAGACAAATTATCTGCTGCAAATGGCCCGGCAGACATCCCGAAAGGTCCCCCAAAATTGCGCTAAAATAATTATTGGAGGTACCACCTCAAACCACTTTTAAATGAACAAGGACATCATACAGAGTATAGAATGGCTCCTGCCAGACAAATTATCTGCTGCAAAGGGCCTGGCAGCCATCCCGAAAGGTCCCCCAAAATTGCGCTAAAATAATTATTGGAGGTACCACCTCAAACCACTTTTAAATGAACAAGGACATCATACAGAGTATAGAATGGCTCCTGCCAGACAAATTATCTGCTGCAAAGGGC
>NW_014578190.1:61120-67009 GCF_000485595.1 Priapulus caudatus
ACTTGTGTTAGAATATTAATACCAGACACATTTTCCTCTGCATATGAAGCGTCATATTCGTGCCTTATGTCTATTTCACTGTCATAAATAAACATGAAAGGAAAAAGAACAAACTAGCTAAAAGTATAAAGCTGCCTTATGTTTGTTTTGATTGCAAATCTTGCGTTATAAACCCTCGTATACGCCACAGATTGCGGATGTGAAAATTGACACTCTTGCAAATGGCACTAATTTGGTCAGACATACAACATGGAAGAATCAAAAAATGACACCAGGTTCCTGATATTTGTGGATGCAGCATGCAATGCATGCTAGACCGAAATGATCTGAAAATCTGCGTGGGGGATCAAACACTTAAAATTCTATTCTACATGAACAAGTACATTAGTACAACACAAGATACACCTAACACAAAAAGTTCCAGACCAGGTGCTTTGATCAGAGGTGTGCGACTCAATTAACTTGCCGATCTGAAGCTTGTTGTTGGTGGTGCTGTTTGTCGTCTGCTTTAGGTATAGACTTGATTGAAGTTTACACAGATTTTTTGGAAAAAATTCCCCCAAAATTGTGCGGTTTTGAAAGTTGAAAAATGATAATTGACGGACTTGATCCAAGTCTATAAATTCCTTTCATTCTGGTCTGGAACTTGTTGTTTTAGGTGTAAATAAACTCCAGTCTGCCTGTCTGTGACTATGACTAATAAAGGTTGCTGGATATCTTAGGTATCTGCATCACTGTCCGAGTCACTCCAAGTTTCAGATTGTGCATCTTCAGTGTCGTCCAACGCAGTAACTGTAACGTCGTCGTCTGGCTGGTTGATACTGACATCCTCGGGTTCGCCTTCTAGGAACAAATCATCTGGGACGTCTGGTCCAAGTACCAGTCGGGCGTATAATACCCATTCACTTTTTCACCATACTTCAATGGATCCATATCATGGCCTGGTGCTGAGAGTCGGCACATCCCCATATGATGCTAATAAAGTGGGCTCGTTGTAATTTGTTATGCACTGTCCTTGCACAAGGTGGAAGAAGAGCGCAGTCAACCTTCTTTACATTGATCATGGGGTTTTCCTGAAATAAGATAAAGGACTAAAATCACTAATTTGCTATAGGCCTAACAGGATTGAATTTAAATACCGCCTGGCACAAGACATTATGATGCATGTTCAAAATATGTAAAAAAAATTGACCTATATATTTATAAACCTGTCGTAGAGCAATTTTATAACCAATATTAAACTACATGTAAGGTTGTGCTGAATTTTATGTACACTACTATTCTGTGGGCATGTGGGAGTTGTAATACATGTATATATGTATACAGTGAATTCGAATATACATGTAATAGAAAAAGTAAAAACATTACAAGTCATTGAAGTCATGTAACAAACACTAGTTACCTGATTCAATTTTTCCTGTCATCTGGTGCACTTTGGCAAATCTCGCCTCATTTACATTTCTGACATCTCCCTTCATGCCATACAAGGAACAAATGATTTTTCTGCTTTACTTTGGTCTGGTTCATCTCTGGATGACAATTTGCTAAAGAACTTGATTAGGGTTCCTGTGGTGTCTTTCTGAAGAACTTCTAGTGGCTTCAGTTTTCCCTTTCTGTAGAATGCTGTAGTGAAGTCGCAGCCTGTAAATGCATGAAGACCTGGCATTGCTGCAGCTAGTCCATTTCGAGTTGATTCCAGTGAGGTGGCAATGCTACTGACATCGATATATCGACGGTTATTTCCTGATCCGCAATCCATAATAATGCGACTGTATGATGTTTCTCTCTGACTTTCCATGTCCCTTCCTAGCATTCCGAGGAAAATAACAATTACATCAGTATCGGAGGCTCTGACGACTACATTTCCAGTAGCGTTAGCTGCATGGAATGCGAGGAGAGTGTCGGCTTCCTCGTGAATACTCTGTAGATGGGCTGGATGTTCAACTGTCATCTTGGATTCAAGCTCATTGAAGTCAATGCGGCCACAGCTGCCACCATGGGAAACGATGAGTGTCTTCTTGGCTAGGATTGGTCCATACTGGTCTTTTTGCCATTCTTTGGTAAGAAATATCGCCAACTGGTCTTTGAAGATCCCGTTTTGTAATAACTCCTTACAGCTCTGTTTGGGTGCTTGCTCTGGACCGGAAATCACAAAAGGACAATCTTCTGCTCCACGTAGTTTCCTCTCACTCTCTTTCAAGGAATTAGCTTGATAAGTATCAAACAATATGTGGATTTCATCTCCTTTGCTGGTACAGACGTATGCAAGAAGATTTCTGGCCAGGTTGCCATAGTGGTGATATCCGAATAGCAGATAAGAATGAGTGGATCAAGAGTCCACCGTCGATTAAGGTCACATCAATTGGCGGAAGTGGTGTTTCAGTGAAACCGTCCTGTAGCTCCTCTAGTTTTCCAAGCAGCTTGCTCTTGTCTGTCTTCAGGCCTGACCCATCCGTGTGTGCGATAGAAAGTGGGTACTCTGTAATTGGAAAGGTCATGACATGTTTGAGGTTGAAGGTAGTCTTCTCTGAAACGATGACAAGGATGCGAATGAAAACATCTCTCAAACTCTCAGCAGCAGATTTCTCCTTGGCACTAGGACGCCTCTTCTTTAAGTTTTCTGTGCAAAATTGCAGACCTTCCTTCGTTTGATTGGTTTCATAAATCTATCTGGATCTTCTGCACACTCTTCTTGGAACTGGATACGTAGTTTGTGGCCTTCATCAAGACTTTGAGTTAGATACGCTTCTGTCTCCTTGGATGCTGATTTGCCTGTAGCTATATTCAGGAGGCAAGTTGACATTGTTGCTGGTGGGAGAATGGGTCACATGATTGTGTGATTGCATTGACCAAGGCATCCCTTTGATGAGTGTCTTTCTCAATTCTGCTGGCTCGTAGCTGGGTTGCAGGCTGTTCCTCTGCTTCCAGTCCTGTGATATTCCGCAGCTCTGTCACAGACATACCCCGCTGAGCAGATGTTATGCACCATCTTCTTATGGCACTGTGAGAATTGTGGAACCATACAATTCCCTTCATGGGTGATGCCGCATCTTTATTTACGTCTGCTCAGAGTCAAGTCAATAGCAGATCTACCCGAATTCTTTCTAGTTCGCCTAATGGAGAATGCCCCTAACTGTAGAATCATTCGACTCTGAGTGCTGCTTCATGAGCTGGTTGAGAAATAGTACACCCCAACGGGCATAATTGGGACGATTTAATCCAAAGAAGATGTCAATTATAGCTGGCAATATGGTGATGTAGTCATCAACATCATTCGTGCGGAGTGCACGCATGAGATCTCTGTGAACTCGATTAACCATGAAGATATATATGCTCCAGTATTGAGCAGTTGGGCCGATTTTTCCATTCATCACGTCCTTGAAGAATAGCTCATACTGTTTCATATGTTCTTGGAAAAGTGGGTGTGTTTCAAGAAACTGTTCTCGAACATGGACATCATCGGGACATCTGCAAGTAGGTCTCGATAGCATCTTGCTTTCAGTCGAGTGGTGAATGCCAATAAATTGATCTAGCCCAAATTTAGGGGCTCTTTTCGGGTGTCTGGCAGGCCCTATGCAGCAGAAAATTTGTCTGGCAGGGGCCATTCTGTACTATATAGGGTGTAATTAATGATTAAACTTAATTTCAAGTGTATTTACAATACTTAGTCTAGGCTAATGAACGATTTTGGAATAGGGGCCATATTTGGAGGATGGTAACATTCGTATCAGGCTCATCCAAGTTGTCTGTGGGGTTGTCAGCATCCATTGCAGGCAGGTCTGTATCCTGAAAATGGATGACAACATTCGTATTATGTCATGGTCACTGCACTTGGGTTGAAAACATAATGTTCATGCATATTACTTGGTGATGGATTAAAGGAATAATAGGTCCATTGATTATGCAATGTTGACGAATGCTAGAGTAACTGGCACCTTGTGTAGTTAATAAGTACATTACCTTATAGCCAAACGCGTATTAGTTTGTCCAATATCACTACTGGTTACTAAGAAATTGCAATCCGAAGTCCAAGAAATCGGTTGTACAGTTTTAAACCGCTGCCGGCGAAGCGGGTGTGATACAGATTTATAGCGCACCGGACATTTTCGCACGCATGCTCAGCCGTACGCAATGCTATCATCAGTGATTTCGTAAACACGGACGCTCGTGATAAGGAACTTTTTGTCAGGACTGTCCAAGTGCGTCCGTGATTAGTACGTGTGTTTTACTCCATTTCCATGTTTAGCCCGTGGCCGTGGTTACACCGCTGACACCTCCATTTCATCTGGCGTCCAAAAATACGGGCCGCACAAATGTTTACGTTATCGGCGACTCATCGCTTCACTCCTGGATGACATTTACGGCACGTAAATGAATATCAGCAACCGATTTCAAGTCTTGTTTGTAATGTAATTAGCCGTGATATTGGACAAACTAATACGCATTAGGCTATAAGGTTACGTACTTATTAACAACACAAGGTGCCAGTTACTCTAGCATTCGTCAACATTGCTGAATCAATGGGCTTATTATGCCTTTAAGCAAGCTACCATAATATCTGGTTTGAAGTGGATAAACCACATCCATTTGAAGGAAAAAAACAATGCCTACCTGATTAGCTTTAGGATCATCCACGTTGCAAGGGGGGTTGTCACCATCCATTGCGGACAGGTCTGTATCCTGAAAATTATGATAGCATTCATATATTAGTAGAGCAATATTAATCAGTTTGATTGGCCTTACTCGACCGACCCTGAATATTTATTTTTATTTTTATTTATTCTCATGGTGTCCTGTATGGTGTTCCGTAGTTTGTTTTATTGTCATAGTAAGTCTTGAAATGACTAAGAAGAGTAGTAATTTTTGCTGTCTATATAATAAATGATTTCTTGGGAAATTACAACACTGATAGAGAACATTTTCAGTGTAAAACTTTTATTGTCAAGTTATTTTGAATGTATTTACAGACATGCTGGAAATTATTACCATGACTGATTATTTACAATAACTCAAAGCGACATCGGACATGTTGGATTTTATTAAACATTTCTTTACTTTTAATTAAAATACTTCTTACTAATTACACTTGCCAACAAAGCCCTTTCAGTTATATCTACAGTAGCCAAGGTGATATGCAAAAAGTCGACTTACCATGAAATAAGCAAATTTCCAGGTTGTTTTTACACAACAGGCTTGAAAACTTCTGTCAATTCACATAGTAAAGAAAGCCTTTCACCACAGTGCTGCCCTCTATAGAACTCACTTTTTACTACAGTGACCTCTATTTCATGCAGTCAAATCATTTTAACCTTCCAAGATTATGTAAAGATTTTTTCGGGGTGGTGGGGGCCTTATAGGTAGTTGACAGATTGATTAAATATATAGGTAAATTTATAATAATGACCATAGAGGCCATATTTGGAGGGTGTCTGCCGGGCCCTTTGCAGCAGATAATTTGTCTGGCAGGGGCCATTCTATACTCTGTGGGATGTACTTGTTCATTTGAAAGTGGTTTGAGGTGGTACCTCCAATAATTGATCTAGCCAAAATTTAGGGGGCTCTTTTCGGGGTGTCTGGCAGGCCCTATGCAGCAGAAAATTTGTCTGGCAGGGGCCATTCTGTACTATATAGGGTGTAATTAATGATTTAAACTTAATTTCAAGTGGTATTTACAATACTTAGTCTAGGCTAATTGAACGATTTGGGAATAGGGGCCATATTTGGAGGATGTCTGCCGGGCCCTTTGCAGCAGATAATTTGTCTGGCAGGAGCCATTCTATACTCTGTATGATGTACAGTTTGTTCATTTGAAAGTGGTTTGAGGTGGTACCTCCAATAATTGATCCAGATGAGACGGGATACTAGAGAAGCGTTGCCGAAAGGAGGTGT
>NW_014578190.1:67019-86016 GCF_000485595.1 Priapulus caudatus
CGGCCTAGCCCTTACTCATTCACATACCAAAAATGAGCAAAATCCGTTGAACCTGAACTGACTAATGGCAATTCCCATTTTTGCCAAAAAATTGCCGTGGCTTGAAATTACGTCGACTGGCGTGCTCCAAAATAAGCAGGAACAACTATACCCAATTTCAAACATGTGGGTCAAACGGTTCCTGAGTTATCGTTGACCGTAGCCAAATGTTGACGGACGGACGTACGACGGACGATGACCCATGGCAATAGCTCAGCTTGACGATGTCAAGGTGAGCTAAAAACGGCTGGGTAATCATTCACATGTGCACCTTGCACGACCCTGAGCAGTGCTACTGATTTACTGACAGCTGTTAAGACCGTCGTCGACACTTGAAATACACTTCAAATTACTTATTATATTTCCGAAATCGTTAATCACTGTGTAAGTTTGTGTAAGTTGCATCCCGATGTAGGTGGATTGGGGAAACGCAAGATATCCTGTGGCAGTTGTTATCAAAAATCGAGGTCGAGCGATTACTATAAGAGTATCAGGATTGAACAGTAATGTATTGTACAGGTGGTGATTTGTGTCAAGGCAGCTATCGCCACGCCCAGAATGTCAAGTTACAGAAAACATAATTGCAAGACGTCTTGTAAAACATTACATAAGACATCTATTCACTGCATGCCATCTGTTAGGCTGACATAGAATGAGTCTTCTATAATACATTTCACTTAATTTATAGCATATATGAGTAATAAGTAATAGAAAGCTTACCTTCACCAAACCCAACAATGAGAACTCCATGATCTAGGGAAGTGGGATTGCAAAAGATTCGCCATGGGTGAGAAATGCCTCCGAAATACCACTTCAAATGGAAATAACAGTATATTAATAAAATATGTGACACTGTATCAATCTAAATCAACCTGCTAGACATGATTACATGTGAGGTTTCGGTGTTAAACTGTATGTTTCATTTAGCTGAGCTTGGTTCTGCTTATCACTGCAGTGCTGATGGTGCGAAGTGGCAGGCGCTGATTGGTAAGTGCGGGCTTCGGTCATGTGTGATCAGGCGAGAGACATAGCACAATGAGGGCCAGTACTCCTTGGTTCAGGATGGGAGATGGACCACATGAGGCTGTGACTAATTGGTTTATTGTCATGCTACGTGAAGTTAGCTTACATTCTTTCAGCGGGACCGAGTGCAAACATTCTCAACGAAAACCTATAGTCTAAACTAAATTCCACGTTTTAGTAGCTCTTGTGATATTGTTCACACACTGACACGTGCAGTGTGACTTTGATTTGGCACACCAGTGCAAAGACTACTATGTTAATTGCCAGATTATATTGTATTCTTGGATGTGTCAGTTAAAGAATCGGTGTGCACTGACAGTGTTGAATACATGAATCAACTGAGCAAAGCCAAACTTCAACTGGCCACGAAAATGGAATGCTTAAAACAACATTAAGATGAACCATAAAAAATTAGTTGAATTCGGATCAAATTGAGGAAAATGTTCGTGCCCATCTGATGGAAATATATGCTCAGCTGATTGATTTGATGTTTGAATTGTATGGTCAGAGAAGAGTAGGGTCATTCATAAGACAGGAAACCATAGTAACAATGCATCAGATGAATGCAATGATTAGTTGCCTATTGGAGATGTGTCTCTTTAAGCTTCTGGAGGATAAGAAATTTAAAAAAGAAAGGTAAGAATTTGAAAGAAATAAACAGAACAATGCATGCAGATCAAGGAGGAATACTTGAAATCCGAGAACGCAAAGTGAGAAATGGTGAGAGATAGAGAGAATAGTTTTAAGTGTATGAAAAAAAGACATGGTGAGATCATGTGCCAAAATTTCTGAATGAACCAGGTGATCAATTTATTTCAATACAGTAGCTAACCTAAAAGCATTATTGTATGTCTGAGGTGATTCAAAAAGCACTGTTTCTACCATGTTTGTCGAGTAAAGCTGGAAGTTACACCTCATACATAATGTCACTGCAGCTCACAAATTACACGCAATAAAGGGCGACACTCTTGATGGAATTGGGATTCATGCCAGTTCAGTAGGCCTATAAGCAGCGGTTTGCCATATGCAATAAGTGATCACACAAGTCATGCAACCAATTTGTCAATAGCATGGAAAAATTAGTTGGTATTGTTATGACGTCTAGAAAATCCGAGTGAACGCCAAATGAGGTTAGACATTTAGTGATTACAGGTCATAAACCCTACCGTTTGTTGGACTGGAAATTGTAAGGATGGTCGTTGCCTGTGCACAAGTATGAAATCAGCACTAAGCAATAGGCAGGTTAGCTTTAAGAACGGTGATGGTTTCTGAATGCCAAGTTCAGATGTATATAGCAATGCATGTATGCCATTTTGACAAGTTTGTCATATTACTTGATTCAAGTTGATACTTCATCTTTTTAGCATGTCAAAATGGGCGTTTGCTCATTGTTCGGTTTGACTTGTACACTATATTGTATTACAGTATATTAGGTTTTGGTCGGTTGAAAAAGCAAGGTAAACAAAAAAGACAATTAAACGTTAAAGGGGGAAGACGTTGGGTTTCAGTGTGTTATTCGATGTTTACTTTAGCTGAGCTTTGCTCTCCTTGTCACTGCGGTACTACTAGTGCCAAGTAGCAGCAAGCAGCATTGTGGCTTCGGGTGAGTGAGAGATATAGAATGACGATTCCACATGCAGCACTCTATGGTTTGGGACTTGTAAGGGAACAGACGTGGCTGTAAGAAACTCTGGTTATTAATAAAGGAGTTGTGAGTGACAAGAACCTTAGTCATGATACGTGACGGTGAAGTAAGAGCATACATATATATAAACAGCACCATCTCTTAAACTTTTATGGTTTAACTTTTACACAAATTAATGTGCCAAAACAGTTTTTATGATGATTTTAGTGAAATAAAAGTGATATAAATTTACCTGCATAGCATTTGCATTGATGCCAATTGAGATAGGACCATTCTTCACCAACCATGCAGCCATATCTGCAATTAATCATACATGAAAAAAAACAGTGGGATCAGTAATAATAACGCATACACATTTTAGTGTTGTGTAACACAGTGACCTGAATATCGTTCATCATATAGTGGTACGCGTGTGCCGGCACCCCGCACTACAGTTCCCGACATTACAGTTGGTGAGGAAAATGGAAAGCAGCAACAGTAACACCACGGTATGACAATATAATTTATGACTTCGTGACAACTATGTATGTAATATCATAACACCCAGCCACAGTGGTGACCATGCATATATACCTTACTTTGTACAAATAAATCACAAACAGACATTTGATTACAGTAATAACTCATATGATCAACATCACCTGTCAGTTTGTTAATGAAATACGTACCTGATTCATCCTTCGAGATGGTTACGGAGCCATTAATGTAGACTTCTACCTCACGCTTAGAGAATGAACATTTCTCATCTCTGCCATCATATGGGTAATCTTTCTCACTCTCCAGCCCACCTGAGCAAAACACACGAACAACGATAATTATTATAATGGCTAAAATATGTAATCATATCGAGAAAGTATTTTTGGTTTAAGTATAACCATCAAATGTTCTTAATTGTCTCTATGGGGATGCTGCAACCAGCACTACAACAGTTATCACAACCACAGTTGCCATAAGTAATCAAGTCAATACACAATATATGAAAACAAGCACAAACATTGTGTTTATTACAAGATACAGCTATTCTGCTCACATGTTGAATATCTGAATGAAAATTTTCTACATTAATTTATTATTTGAATTATTTATTGCCTGTTATCAATTCCTACAATCATACAGTATATTATATAGTAAACCTCATTACCAAGTCTAATTATCTCCTTGTAGGCATTACTAGGCAGTCCCCCGTTGCAGCCCTCATCCAACTTGTCACAGTCAACCAATTCTAAGGAAGTAATAGGTTCGACATACAAATTGAAAAAGTAATATTCAGTTGCACGCCACCTATCCTATCCGTTTCAATGTCTAATAATTGACACATCAAATCTCCCCAGAGGTTAAAATTTCAAAAAGCTTTCAACATGAGTTTATAGAATATCCAAATATATAAATACAGTGCATATGCAAATATATCTCATATTTTTAAAAAGATAATTACGCGTACATACACAATCTTAGTTCTCGCATATTAGGTGGTGTTTACTCTATATACCTTGTTCAGAAAGTTCATACAGTTGTCCTTTCTGGATAGCCCACTTCCCTTCAAGGTTACCAGTAACAGAGAAAGCCCAACATGATCCACACATTCCCTGTAAAGTTAAACTTGCATGGTTACAATTTATTACATTATGCACATGTAAACCTTTATTGAGCAGACTTCAAGACTCTAACTTCAACTACCTTCTGTATAGTTTTAGGAATAAACTAGGGTGTAAAACTGTAATACAGCCTGATTATATTTTAGCTATTAATTACGAGATTTGTTAAGGACAAATAAACTAATATTTTGGCTCAATAGGGTGATAAGGACAGTCAGTTGGCCTTCATGCAATGCAATAATAATCTAGGACATCACCTAATTCATATCTGAAAATTAACAAAAATTAAATAAAAATGTCTTGAATCTTCACACTGGCATTAATTCACAATTTAAAGACATATTTACATGTGCATTTCACAATTGCATTATGAACAAATGAAATAGGATTTACTGAACGATGCAAATCTTCAAAAACTCCTATTATTGAGGATTTGGGACGTTTCTAAGATGTTCATCATCGCAGAAACGTGTTAAAAATAATACTTGTAACTTTCAATAGTCCAATAGTACAAGGAGTTAGCGTACACTAATTGTTGGCAGTCCAATGCAAAAACAGGTAGCTATAGACCCGTGCTACCTGACAGGTGCTAAAATTTTCTGACCAGAGACTAATTGCTTACCTGGTTTTTCACAGGTGTGACAGCTCCATGATCTCTCCAGTCAAAGGAATCTGGCACCTCTATCTGTGGAATCTGGGCTGTATCCCTAGGATGATTTTCTAGGTCCCATACTGGTGTTAGGTAATTTTTTCTAAACTCTTCCCCTGCAACAAACACAAGGTAACTTAAAATTTTTATAGTATGATAACTAAGAATAAGTATATAATAATATATAATATATAATATAATATAATAAGTAATATTTTATGAGGTCATTATGTGCCAAATCCATTGAAAAGTTTAGAATCATTTTACAACATTTACTAAAGAAAGTTTGTTCCACAGCAAATACTGTTTCACCGACGTCCTGTCCCCACCTCTTATCCGATTACAATAATGTGCATAAAGACCGTTCAAGGACATGTTATTTAAGCGATGCACCCATTTCTATGAGGCCCTATAAAGAAGAAGCCACTGTGCTTCTAATAACAAAAATAGCTATCTAGCAACGTAAGAGAAACACATTTATTGTGCTACTATGCCTCAGTGTTTTACTTCGTCAGAAATAAAATCTACTTATATGCATGTCAAGAAATATCATAAATAACTACCTGAAATAAAACAATAAAATTGCATTATATGCATACCTGTCAAATCAGCAAATTGAGTTGCTCCATAAGTAGCAGTGCCTTGGTCAGCCTTTTGAAGCTTGAAAGCACTCTTCATGTTTTG
This sequence comes from Priapulus caudatus, assembly GCF_000485595.1. Taxonomy (NCBI): domain Eukaryota; kingdom Metazoa; phylum Priapulida; class Priapulimorpha; order Priapulimorphida; family Priapulidae; genus Priapulus; species Priapulus caudatus. The sequence goes on from NW_014578190.1 coordinate 72,655, forward strand.
GCGAAACACCTTGTACCTGTACATCATATCTGAAACATAGTGGCAAGACATTGCCAAACGAATTCAGGCAACACACAAAAAATGATTTGGCTATGCTAATCTGAGCTGGCCAAACAATAATTGTCTATTCTGGAGAAAGTGAAAACTATTGCCTGTGTTCCTGTTTATATTTAAAGGAAAACTTACTGAACCATAATTTCAATGTTGCTGTTCCTCTCAATATTCTAGCATCTACAATGCATGTGTATTTAACCAGTCAAACACTTAAGTGGTCATGGTATCTTATAACGTCCGCTAGTAAAAGTTGTTCGTTAACGGACGAAAGTTGTCCGGAGGCATAGCGGACAACACACACACGCATGCACGCACGCACACAAACACATTTTTGTTCATTCATATAGTATACAATGTATATATATCTTTTATTCCTTGGTAGTTTTTACAGCATCAACAAGTGAGTATGTATTCGTGAAATATTCGTGTTAATATGGCCGTATATTTATACATGTACATGTACACAGCGAAAAGAATACACGGGAGCGGCGAGCGATTTCGCTCCTGTCAGCTTTCAAAGCGCTCTGGTAACAACAATTACGAGAGCGAAAATTTTGAAAGATACGAGAAAAAATCGCTCCCGTGCCGCCGGCAGCGTTCGAAATTAGTTGCAACCCGGAGGCCCGAGCCTACTAAGTTTTTGGTCGGGCCACCATCTCTACGAAACTCCCGGTCCTCCTGACCGGCACTTTTTCCCCTCATATTACGCTGAAATACTACGGTTAGCACAACGGCAGTTTAAACAGATACGGTGTAAACGGCAGTGTTTAAAACGGGAGCGCATAATACGACCCGTTCCTCAACGTAGACGTGGTATCCAAAACATCTACCGCATAACAATAAGCTTTTATATCGCAGGGGTTATCGTGGGGAGTGAGGGCACGACCAGTGACACCTGACACGCACGTAATGTAGAATTTCGGCACAGACAATTAACAGCTATTTTTTATTTTATACGACTAGATTAAAATCTCGTCCGCTTACGACTGAAATCGTTTTTTTTTTAATATATATTGGTAGCGCAGAGATGCCAACCACTACGATTTATTCGTATTTTATACGAATTTCTATTCCTTTTGCACCACCACGACCAGTTTGTATCAAACTACAAATTTGACTGTGATCGAAATTTTTTTTATTTTTTGTCAATTTATTGTCATTATTGACCCTCAGAATGCAGGAAATTGCATCTCAGAATCAAAAAATTTTTCCGGGGGGCATGCCGGACCCCCATAGCAAACTCTGGTCACTACGTGACCCTCGAACTACTAATTTGATGGCCAGAAACTACAGATTGCTTCAAATCTGTGTTGACATCTCTGGTAGCGATTCAAACCTAGCGTCTGTCAATCGTGAGTTACGGGGAAAGCGAACCGTGGGAGCGCCCCCCCCCCTGCTCGTTGCGCCGTCTCGTAGCGCTCCCGTCCCCTGCCCGTGCATCGCCTGCACGGGGCGCATCAGGTGGTGCCACCTGGTGTGCTCGTGCGGCGGGAGACGGCGAGACGCGAAGAGGCGGCGGCGAGGGCGAGCGGTAGATGAGTGGTCGCGGTCGAGCGAGTGTCGGTCGTTAGCCGATGGAACGTGATAACGAGGACGTGAGATCGTGCGACAAGTTTCTCGCACTAGTCGCGTATCGGCGTCTCTCGTCGATGTGTGAGGAGGCGGCGGTGTATTTTTTCCACGCACAACTTCCACTTGAAAGAATACACAAATAATTAATGGAGGCAAGATGCCAATAAGCTTTATTTTCTACTCGACCTTTTTTATGATCGAGAAGGTGCAAATAGCTTTTTTATGATTGAGAAGGTGCAAATAGCTTTTTTATGATCGAGAAGGTGCAAATAGCTTTTTTATGATTGAGAAGGTGCGATAAGATATCTTTTAAAAAATCTATTTAGTCATAACATCTTATATCATGATTATTATCAAATCATGTATAATATATCAATGATTTGATGTGCATGCACATTGTTATTGCCGATTCTACTTATTTATTTTATCGAAGAAATAAAAAATCATTAAATTATTAAATCATTTGATGTTGATGATCGCGTCGAATCAATCGATCGTCAATAAAAATCAGTAAAATCAATATAATAATTATTATATCTATTAAGTGTGGCTCCTCCTTGATGTCTGATCGAGGGTTCTGTCACTCCACCCAGGAGATATGTGTAAAGAAGCTTCGCCGTCTTGGATCCTGGAAGTATAACTGACTTTGAAAATTGCACTTTGTCTGATCCCATTTCGAATGCCACTAGCTTAGAAAGGCCCTGGCTAGCTGCAAGCTCAGTTAATTTCATAGACATGTAGGTGGCGAATTTCTTTGCATCGTACTTATAATTAGGAGTTCGAGTGTAAGGACCAATCAATCTGGATCACGAATGATCTGTTGGTCCTCCAGCTTGACGACCTCATCAACATACTTGGAGAAACCGGTGTCTAATGTATTTGCGTTAAGCAGATTATATTGAACACTACGTAGAGGGACCCGTTGAGGGAGTAGATATCTTAAATCCTACATGAGATAAGATTTCAGCAGCTTTCTCCCCCAAGAGTTGAGCTTGGACCCGTTTTGCCCACAGAAGGTACTTCAGCAGGTCGATGTAACAGTTAGTGACCATCGGACCCTCTAGTTCGCAGACCATACTTTATCTGCTCGGATGAAGGACCTGGCTCGAGCGACATTAAGTCAATTGTCTCAGATGAAGGGTTCCAAGGGTTTTCCACACTGTCTAGTGTCAAAAAATCACGGACCTCGGAATCCGCTTTAACCTGTTCCCAAAAGCTCACGCTTGGTAATGGTTTAGCTTGATCCATGTCAACTTGGGCAAGATAAGCTACTTTTGGTTCAGCATTAAAATTCTCACTCTCTACTCGCAACTTTCTACTAAAATATTTAAGGTGTTTGGTATTTTAGCACTTTGTGCCGTATTAATACGTGAGATACGTTGAAAAGTCCTCGAAAAGTCCTTGAATTTTAGGAGACCAAGGCTGTACAAAGTTACAAACCCTGTTAAACGGTACAATATGAAGACTACACGACAGGATGAATTACAATATACTAAATACTGAATATACGCACAATACTCATGAAAGCCACCGGCTGTCTAATAACTCTGCTAGAACATGCACTCTTTGGATATCATAGGTAAATCAAAATATAGACTGTACCCTTTCACAAACCCTCGTCCCGAATAGAATTTAATTACGATAATCTATACCTACAACATACGATAAAATACAACATACTGATGCATATCAGATGTAAGAGTCTCAACTGAGACACTTCACATATAAACTAGTTCCTACCGAAAAAATTTCCCTCCATCTCCAATCAATGAACTGCCATCAGATCGTGCGGCTTTATAAACCTGGCTGTACTACGTACACCACATAGCCCACTCTTGTTACTCGTGTCCGCATAGTCTCGTAAAACGTATTATCCGGTATTCCTTATCACGTGATACTCTCAAGTGAATATTATTGACCAATAACACTAAATCACGACGTATGGTCAGTCCTAGGCACGCTAGCAAGGTCATTGGGTGACGCTATTACAACAAATTGTACAAATATACGAAATTTGGTCTCAACACTTCGTTTTGTTTGCGACAACCGTAGGCGAATGTAAATTTATGCGTTTCCGCGTTTCTCGTTCGACGATGAGACAGAAAGCTGTTTGTTTCTTTTGTAGTTTACCGACTCCTCTTTTTCTTGACCAGTCATCGGTTGTGTTTCTTTCGTCGTTATCGAGTCGTATTTTTTTGTTGGTTCACTCGATCTGCTCGTTGAGCACATGTTATCTACCTTAATATTCAATTGTAATTGTAGTGTGGAATATCGGTTCGTAGACAGTAGAACGTAACAGTTGTATAAACGGTGACAACTTATAGGTTTATTATAAACACGAATAGACCTTCTGCGCGTGACGTCACAGAAAAGTTATGCCGCCATCTTGGCCGTCAAGCTAGCATATGGCCGTAGTAGGTTTTCAAATGAAAAATAACAAAAATTTCTAGCAACTAGTTTGCATGTGATGCAGTCTCTTTAATTAGCAATTGTGAATTTCTAGGAAAGCTATGATAATTGTTATCGTGCTTGTGAAAAAAACTCTGCTTATTTTTGTATTCGACGTGGCACACCATGGCCATATCTACACTATAGTATTGACGTAGAATATGAATTGAAGTACAAGGGTCGAAATAAGCAATGGTCCAATGGTCTGGGGCCATCAAATAATCAGGAGGACCATCAGATTTTCAATGAGTCAATGGACGGACGGACCATTGAATATTTTGGTCCCATTTTACGGTAATTTTCTTTGAAGTTTCCACGTTTACTGTATCGTTTGATACATTCATTGTAGGTGAATAATTAAACCATTTTATCACCATGTAAAATCTCTTTCTTACGCTTGCCGCATTACTTTTAGAGAACAATTTGAAATTTAGGAGGGCCATCTAAAATTTAGGAGAACCATCTAAATTTCAAACTAGATGGTCCTGTGGGCCATCTCTTTTTCCCCCTTATTTCTACCCCAGAAGTATGTTGTTCACACTAAAACTCATTAACGAGAGCTCACCATCTTTACTTTCGTAGGTCTTGTTAAAATCAGTCATGAACTTTTTAAACACGCCCATATGAATGTAGTCATGGTCGTCACCACCAAACTGTTAGAAAATTTGATAAACCAGGGGTTATTAAATCATATGGATTACAACATGTATATTTAGCAAGAATTGGAAATAACATTAAAACTGTTAGCAAATGCTAGCAAAATTCTAGCCTTTGCATATGCATAGCCTATGCCTATACATAGCCTGCTGTCCATGCATAGTCTATTCCATGTATAGCCTGCTGCTTATGCATAGATCGACTGGCGTGCTCCAAAATAGGGAGTTCAAATCTCTCCCATAGGAGTAACAACTGTATTCAATTTGAAACATGTGGGTCAAACGGTTCTTGAGTTATCGTTGACCGTAGGCAGACACTGAAATGCATAGTGAAATTGCCAAAATCTACCTAATTTGCATAATTTTAAAAAATATATCAAAACCTGTGTGATATGTTTTGGGGCCAGTCCTTATTCATTCACATACTAGAAATGAGCAAAAGCCGTTGAACCTGAACTGACTTATAAATGGCCATTTCCATTTTTTCCCAAAAAGTGGACGTGGCTCGAATGTAAGTCAACTGGCGTGCTCCAAAATAGGACGAGCACGTGTAAAGTTTTGTCAAACCTCTCAAACCATAGAGTAAGCAATTGCATGCCCATTTGATAAACATGGTGGGTCCAAACGGTTTCTGTGAGTTATCGTTGACCGTAGGCAGACACACTGAAAAAAGCATAGGAAAATTGCCAAAATCTACCTAATTTGCATAAGTAAAAAAATTAAAAAAACCTGTGTGATATGTTGGGGCCAGCCCTCATTCCATTACATACCAGAAATGAGGCAAAACCACATTAAACCTGAACTGACTTTTTCTGACCATTTCCGATTTGCCAAATAAGTGGCACGTGGCTCCGAATGTAAAGTGCAACTGGCGTGCTTTCCAAAATTAGGACGTTCAAACCTCCTCCCAATAGGAAGGTAACAACTATATGCAATTTGAACACGTGGGGTCAAACAGTTCTTGAGTTATCCGTTTGTAAATCGTAGCCCAATTGTTGAACGGACGGACATACGACGGACGACACACCATGGCAATAGCTCATCTTGACGATGTCAAGGCGAGGTAAAAACTGGGACTGTCTTATACACAGGATATATGAAAAATTGCAAACTTTCTCAGCCAAAAGCTGGGGTCGACTTATACGTGGAACTGCCTTGTACCCAAGTATACATAATACTATTGTTTTCATTTAAGAAGAACATATAATATAATTTGCAAAATAAGAAATGCCCTATAAAAATATGGTGGACTATGTCATTTAATTGGCATTTCATGCATACGATGAAGTGTGTAGGTTCTACTAGGGGCGATCATTACACCAAATTCATTCCCACTTGAAATTGTACCATTTCATTCTTAAAAATATTTATTACAAAAAATCCCAAATACCTAAAAGAAGTTCTAAAAATATATACATATACACTAGTTACTAATCTTTTCTACCACGTATGCAAAGCAAGTTATTTTGACCTTTACTTCTATATGATAAAACACACCTTGATTACATTCCTTCTCAAACGCTCTGGTAATTCCTGCTGCTCCTTTTGGTGCTCATGCCCCGTAATCGATTCCACATTAGTTTTTGTTTTCAGGAGTGGTTGCTTTCAATGGCTCACACGAGATTGGTCTCAGAACTCGTGTATCATGTAACCATGGTCGATCCCACACTTGTACGTGGCACAGTTCAGTCTGTAAACAGAATTGCCGAGTTACTTCACGTGTCCTGCGAATGCACTCATCATCTTATTCCCCACAGACTCAAAAAATTATGTATCTGAGCGAGTGCAAGGATCAAGATATGGTTTTAAGTATAGTGGAAAACGAACCTGCTTAAGCCCTGGTTACAACGGATCGTACGAAATTTTGTCGTGTGGACCCATAAAATATTTGTCGTGCCAGATCTTGCAAAATGCCAAAAAAAATAATGATTGGTATTTCGAGTGGTCAACAAGGCTACGACCCATCCACGAGTGGTTTGGCGATCGGGACGCGACAGAAAAAAAAAGAGCTTGTTGTGTTATGTCGTGGGTGTGTCCGTGCGTCAGTCGTGAGTTGTCGGGCAATTTGTCGGGGGCCTGGTTTTTCAACGTGAACAGGTCGTGGTCACTCGTGATGCCAATTATACTACACGTCGTGCGCACTGTTCGCCACAACAGTCGTGGGTCATTCGTGGGTCACTCGATCGTGAGTCACTCGTGGTCAGCGTCGTGGATCACGTCTGCGCTGCCGTCTACCCCGACTATATAACGAGGCCCGGTCTCGTTCCTGCCCATTTGCTGCAAAAGATTTTTCAGTGAATATATCAAAGTTCTGGCCCCGAAAAATTTTTTTTTTACACTTGCACTGTCATTTAATCAAGAGTCGTAGTATAGTATTAGTATCCAGGATGCGCTCTCAAAAAGAAACCAACAAGAAGAAAGGGTGGTAAACAGTGGTTGATTGAGGGGGGGGGGGGGTGCACTCAGACAGAGGACTGACGACCTCGTGACTGCCGTGACACCTGCTGATGGTCCGTTACGCTGAAACTGGAGGCTCGAGGCGGACGGTGAGGAGGAGCTTGCAGGCACTGGCGTTGGCCGCTTGTCCCATAAGACGCGCAGAAAGGCTGCGGGTGGCAAGGCCACGCGAGCAAACGAGCAAGAACTTTCCGACCGACTACGCGGCACTGTTACACGCATCGCCGCCCAGCGACTAATCCCGAGAGCCAGGAGTTAAAGTCGTGGCTCTGGTTGGAATGATTACGAGATTATCACAACGCAGGCCCACCAAAGACTTTCCAAAATAAGTCAAAAGAAAGACCAGATGTTCGTGGAATTTGGGCGAACAATTGGTTCTGAGTGGTGAGTGATAATTCATATCTTTCATTTGTACACTCACTTAACCCTGTAATATTTACCATTTTATTGATAAAATGTGGTATATTCCAGTGTATAAAATGTGTTTTTCTATGTTTTTTTGTCGCAGGAACACGGATAGACAGGTGGTACAAAAGTATGCGGTCCTCCTACGGGCGGATCAAGAAAGAGTTTAAGAAGAGCGGCAATGCCCCTCCAGTCTTAAAGTACAGGGCGGCTTGGATCTGGAAACACCTGGCCTTCCTGAAGCCCCATGTGAGGAACAAGACCCCCGGTGTCATCATGAGCAAGGTTAGCATTTGCAAAGATGAATTGGATATTGTGTGTGGATAGAAGACAACGAGGTTATCTCCAATTTGAGAGTGTTATCGTGGTGCATTATACACTCAATATTTCTATTATTATCCATTAGCAGGGTTCTCCCCAGGATGAAATTCAAACAGGGCGGGAGGGAGGGGGGGGATCCGGGGGCGTGTTTTTTTTAGACCGTAACCACTAATATAATGCGTAAATCTTCACCACACCTAGACGGTATTTGGGGTTCTTGTATATATAAGATAGAGCCGAGTCAGTGTACAGTTTAGTGTGGGTGTTGGACAAGGTTGACTGTTTGACTTGTGTATTTGTCTGCAGTGCATGCGTGGCCGCACGGTAAAAATACACGTGCCGGGTGTCCTGGTCCGAATGGAATGTCTTGACCGGATACGATTCCCTCGCGTGCAAACTTTTTTATTGTGGGGAATTTAATCGGGGCGGATGGTAATTTAAACGTGGGCGCAACGATTGAAACAGGGGGAAGTTTTCCCAAACGGGCGGCGCGCAGCGCGTTTGCGCAACGTAGGGCAGAACGCCTGCATTAGGATAGTCTGTTGCCTCACCATTTGCTCTCGTAATTTTTCAGTGGGAACAGATTCCGTTTAAATGAAACAAAATAAAACAATTTCTTTTCTGTGCATTTCTTATTTATTCCATGCTCCATTCTATACATTTGTCCTTGCTTTTGCTTCAGGGTGTGTCGACTGTACAAGAGGGAGAAGATGACGAGAAGAAGCAGTAGAAGTCCTGATGACGACAACGACGCGGCTCCACAGTGTCCTCAGCAGTTTCCTCCTCTGCCCCGTCGCAGTGGTCGCGCAGAGACAGCACTGCTGTCCCGCTATGGGCTCAGGGCAAGGGCAAGCACCTGGTTCCATGACGAAGGCCCGGGCCAGCAGCAGCAAGACGGCAAGTCCAAGCTGATGCCATGCTGTCAGAGTATCTCAAGAAACAGCCCCAGACGCCGCCAACATGCACAAAGAGGTAGTGTGAACATTTTTTCTATGAATACTATTAATGGTATTGTGTTGTATTATACAGTCAATATCTTCAATATTAATTTAAACAATTTATGCTAATTTTTTTAATTATTTTACATGCACAGAGTGGTAGTGTAAACATTTTTCTATGGACACTAATAATGTTATTGTGTTGTATTTAATATTCAAATTTCCGCACTCTGTTTTACAGGTGCAAAGACTCCCTGGCTGCCCTGACACAGCAGGGATCATGCAGCCATCTGGGGGGAGTCCCTCGCCATCAGTGCCCAGAGACTACCGTTCAACCTTTTCCAGCGATTCCAGATGACTCGCTATCACTCGTGAACCGCTATTTGGGGATGCAGAAAAGGGGGAGAATCCCGACCAGGACCAGCCACAGCCACAGTCGTTCATGCAGCAACTGCAGATGGCATGTCCTCAGCTCAACTACAAGCAGCAGTACCCGCAGCACGACACTGCCTGGCAGCCCAACCCCCATATGACCTCAGCCCCTCCGCTGCTGCAGTCCCCCCGTGTAAGCTATATTTTTAAATTACTACCATATTTTTTTTAATCACTACCATACTTAAGGATTTATTTAATATAAGTTTACTGCCTCATAATTATAAGCGCAGATTACAACATACATAAATATATATAATTATTCAATTATTGTTATCCAGAACTAATGAACCATGTATTTTTGTTTCAGGTGAGCCTGGGCGCCCCGCGTTTCACTACACCTCGCACAAGACCCGAACATGCCCCATTGTATTCGAGATCGATGCCGCGAAACCAGGCAGCACATCAGCAGCAGCAGCACAGCACTCCAACCTCAGTCGCCAGTGTGGGCTCCAACCCCGGCAGAGCGGCCACAGGAGACTCCTCGCTCAACATCAGCTCCCTACTTAACAACATGGAGCGCCTCCCCCATACTCCGCCGACTAACCCGCTGGATAACCGAAAGCGACATAGATAGTAGACAAAATCTACAGTGCAATACACAGACAGTAGTTTTTACTTCCGCGGAACTCTCAGTGTATTACTATTTTTGCATTTGTTTTTTATTATGTTTGATATGTTTGAATGATTGTTTGATGTGTGGATTTGATCCTGATTGTTTTATCATGTTTGATATTTATTATGTTTGAATATGTTATAATGTGTGAATATAATAATTTGTTGTTTAATTATGTTTGATATTTTTTTATATTGATCGTTTGATGTGTGTGAGTCTTGATGTTATATGTTTGATATTTATTATGGTTTGATATGTTATAATGTGTTTAGTTTATCGTGTGAATATATATTTTCTTTTTTGTTTTTTTTTTCTTATCACTTGTTTGTTATTTCAGTTTCTCTTTTGTGTGACAAGTTTTATATGCCATCATAGTTTATAGGAATCATTATCAATAGCATTGTGTGAGAATGAATTCTCATAAAGAAAAGACACATGCGTTTTTTTCAAATAAATTCAACATTTTATTAAATACACTGTTATATTCTAGTATTCAAATATGTTAAGCTCCAGGTTTGTACAAGTTATAACAAAGAGCACCAGTTCACAATGTGTTCAGATAATAGCATCCTGCCATGGAGCCTTCCTTGTTCACTATTCTATAAGTCTGTTTTTCCAGATAACGCGGATTTGTTTCCCATTCTTTGGTGACTTGGGCCCGGTCACCGCTGGTTGACCTCGTCCATGGCGTTTGCTGCCAAGGCTCGTCCGCCGGAATGACATTTAACAGTGCTCCATCCCCCTGCGTCAAGGTCGGTAAGCCGTGAGGCGGGATAGCGCGATGCACGCATCAGGTTATGTAGTTACTAGGCATCCAGACGGTAGATCTCTGTGTCACGTCTGGGGTCATGTGGTGGTCGTGAAAGGAGGACGCGCCAGCGGTGGAGCAGGATTCCCAAAGGCATCTCCACGACGCGGCGGGCCCTCGAGGTTCGGTAGTTAAATATGCGCTCGTCATGGTTCGAAGCACCCTTCCCCCGTACGGCTTCATCATCCAGGGGGCGCAGCGGGAACGTGTCTGTCCCCCTACCAGGCAAAGTATGGTATGTTGTGGTCTATCACCAGGAAAGGGTTCAGGCTGAGGCGAGCCAACGTCGCGTTCTCTTCCAAGTCGTCTGCCTCAGCGTGCCACGTGCCTGAAAATGCCGGCGGTGCCGAATCAGACCCCTCTGCGCCAACGTCCGCCCACAGGAACTTGTAAGTTGCCCGTAACCACTCCTAGCAGCGACCTAATGGAGAAGTACCCTTGTAGATTGAGTACTCTGTGCCGGGTTCTTCAGGTGCCTTCGATGGCCCACCAGTTTTGCCATCGATGGCTCCACACAATGGTCTTATTAATCCACCGACTCGGGAAATACGGTCTGCCACTTGGCGCCTCATCCACTCCACAGTCAAATAACCCTCCCGCTGTGGTGGGGTCCTGCCATCGTCTCGCCAAACGACTCATTCAACGATGGCCTGTGGCAACCTCCGGAACAAACCCTGAGATGGTGTGTGGGGGACCCGAACGGAGGATGGCCCAGCTGCGATAACAACTGTTCCCTGTTACCATCATAGGCAAGAGTGATGGCCAGCCTTTAGCCCAGGCTCAAGAGGGGTGCGGCAGCCATCAGTTGCGCCCTTGGTATTCGAGGGGCGACCACGCAGCAACAGCTCTGAAACATGCCACAACTCCATCCGCACATGAACCCCATCAAATCACCGGACAGATTCCGCTCAACTCTGCATCAGAGTACATATACTGCCCCAAACATCAAGGCGCGCCTCGATCCCACGGCGCGAACCCACCAACGTCGGGGTTTCCGCCGGTCCCTAGCGCTGCCTGCCGGGCCCGGATCAACGCACAACAGCACTATATTATGCTCGTGCTGGATTACCTCCGACGCCCCGCCTCAACGGCTACGCGTTAAGTCGCTCAGTGGCAAATACCATCCTCTTTCAGCGCCGACAGGTAGTTTTTTAATTCCAAGCGTTCACTCCGGCTGCCGAGCTAACTATACCCCCTCCAAAACGAACAATATGTGTCATAGACTAACGCAAAGACATAACGCACAACAGACTCTGGCAATTGTTGTGCGAGCCTTCTTACAAATAATAATATATCAATAAATATCTTGAACTGTCTCACGACTGTCCTGCGAACAGCCGTGAGACGGAGTTGTAGGACAGTCGTGCGATAAGTCGTGAAGATTGTTGACTAAAAAAAATTCTTCTGGTACTCACGACAACGTTTGATCGCAATAGTCGCACAGACTGTCGTAAGACCTGTTGTAGCAACTCGACGACACTCAGAAGACATAGATACCACAAAATATCGGTGCAACAACAATAACAGGTCGCATTGTTCAATTTTGCCTCCACGGACGGCAAGTCGGGATGCCACCATGCCTCGAAGCTTTCGTAGCTGTCTTGCGACGACCCCCGAGACCCACATTTGCCCAAATTTCTCTGTTACGTGGTCGTTGCACAAATGCTCGTGAGCTTTGTGACCAGGGCTTTAAAATATTATCTGAGCATCATAAAAATTATGATACACTAAGTCATAAGTACAGCAGACAACATAATATCAGTGCATAGCTGACGTAAAGGGTCATTGCCGTGTCAATCACCCAATGCGGTTTAACCACCCCCTCAGATTTGGGCTGAAACGTTACTTTCTATGGTGGTTTTGGGGCGGACAAACGGTCAATTTTCAAAATTGTCAGCTCAATCGGACCAAGCGTTGGCCGCTATGACCTGTCCCAATTTTGGCAAAATGGCCAAATTTGCGAAGCGGCCCTATCTATAACGCCATAAATCAGTAACCACTGGCCCAATCTTGATGGGAATTGGTATCCTTTGGAAAGGGAATTGCCTAAAGGATTCCAAATCTGCCATTGTTTAAAGGTAGGAGTAAGTAAACATTGATGATCTCTTGACCTTAGCGTTGACCTAGATTTGACCTTGTTTGCCCTTGCGTATTTTGAAATGAAACAATAGGCCAAAATTAATAGCCCAACATGTTTTTCCAACAAAATATAAAAGAACCAGAGTGTAATATTCCTCAGTAGTCCTGCAAAGCAAATCAAAAAACACTCTCCGTCAATTTAACTTGAATTTAATTGGTTTGTCATAAAATCCAGTTACTTCTGAACACGAATCCATACAGAAGCGTAAACATATCTATTTACAATTCACCATCATTATACTCATTATCAATGGATCCACTGCTCACAAAGTTGAGAAATAATTCAAAACATCATTTTCGGCTGATAGTATAGTCCTCTGGAATGAGGATGGACCGAAGTGACGGCGTTTCATACCACAACACCAGTATGTGTCTTTGAAATCCAACATTTATCTGGTTTCTTTGGCCATTAAATTGCTTCGTAGGCCCATGTGGAATGCAGTGAAATTTATTCTGAACTCCAAATTCATATCGATTATTTTCAATCTACCATTTCTTATCCATGTCAGATTTTCG
>NW_014578190.1:86041-95351 GCF_000485595.1 Priapulus caudatus
GGAGCGTGCCTGGAAATCCCCGCTTTTACTCGAGGTAAAAGTCAACTTGATGCCGTCGAGGTTGAAAACACTAGGGCCATAGCATCTGTTCGCATACACGTAGAAAGAGTAATAGGCAACCTCAGGAAAAAGTATACTTTGTTGAAGAGCATTATTCCTATCAGAATGTTACAGTGCCAGGGAAACACAAATGTGACAACTCTTGATAAAGTGGTGTTTGTTGCCTTGCATTATGCAATGCAATGCCTTCTGTGGTATCCAGCGATTGAAAAAAACGACATGCAAGGATAATGGAATTTGTCTACCAATATAATACTGTAAAAATTACAGTGCAATCTCATTATAACACAATCCGTTATAACACAATTTTAAAAACATGGTCAGAACATGGCTCCCAAATATAGTCTTTTCTATAGAAATTCCTTTATAACACGGTTTCACTTATAAGACTGTCTTGTGTTTTTGCTCCCCTTAATAGTGTTATAATGAGATTCCACTGTATTGATGTCAGCTAATACATTCATGTAAAGAAATTGAGATGACAAGTCTTAAGATTTTATATAAATTTCTATGTTTTATATTTCTATTACATCTGTACATTCTGTAATTTGCATTTGTGCTGAAATACACACTTCATAATATCATTCTATATTATTCATTAACTGCAGCCATTTCTTCTCGTTTTGCTATAAGTCTACAGTTGACACATTTCCATCCTTTTCTGGGTTTATTAACTAGTCCTAAGCATTCCTTATGATACAATTTAACTACACAGTTTTCAGCTGAGCATTGGATGATTGTTTTATCTTGATCATTTTTCTTGCAAAAGCACACTTCAGCATCAGCTGATGAATTAGAGGAGGGTAAAGCAATGGATCGAGTATAAGCTTTGCCAATTAATTCAGGTAAAACGCCTTTCATGTAGAATGACATTACATTAACCATGGAGTCTTGAAAGAATTGTGGATTGAGTCTAATCCTCTGGCTAAATAGTTCTTTACCAGTCCACAAACAAAAGTCACAGTAGCTACGCTTAGTGACAGCAAGCTGACACTGTACCTGATAATAATACGCATGGTTTGTGTCAAGTTGGATGGCGCCGTTCACATTTACCAAACATGATTTTCTGTCATCTGCTGTCTCTTCTATTGTTGAATTCTTATGACAGAAAGGACATTTTATTTCTATTATTCCCCCACCACAGCACTTGCATGATACAACTCCATCTGGTGATGCCCCAATGAAGGGGTAATCTTCATGGATGAAGAAACCACAGTCTTTTACACATAAATCCTGATGATTACTCGAGTTAATTCTGCTGTGGTCACTGGAAGCCTTTGATTCATGCGTACAACCCCACCTGAAATGACAAAAATGTTTACACATGTTTAAAACTAAGAAAATTCATTTAAAAATTCAAAGCTGCAAGTGAACATCAATTACATGTAGGTATGTGTCTGAGTGGGCAGGCTTCTCCCTAAGTTGCGCAAACCGGGCGCGCCCGCCCGGCCCGTTGGGACAAAACTCCCCCCCCCCCGTTTCAACGTTGCGCCACTTAAATCTTCTGCCCCAATTAAAAAAAAAAAAATATATTTTAAGGGGAATGTGCCTACGAGCAACAGCCGATGAGTCCGCTGTTGGCAGCGCGGGCCGCTACCTGCAATCGGAGGGCCACCTCGGCAAGAATTCCATAGCAACCCACGCAGCCAGAACAAGTCCGCACACTGCAGCTACACAATCCAAAGCAGCAATCATACAACGTAAGATAGTTGTAAGATTAACTATAACATAGACTGTTGTAGATAAGCAAAAGCGTGTGTGTTGTAGCTGCAGTGCGGACCTTCTGCTGGCCAGTGATTCGACGGCCCCGACCCCCCTATTTTCCCCCCTCCCCCTCCCCCGTTCAATTCAATCCTTAGGGGAAACACCGGTGGTCAAAAAATATTGCCATTATTTACTTATGTTCATAAATCCAGTAATGGTTATAATTGCTAATGTGAAGAACATACTTTGTGGCAACTGTAGAAAACTTGTAGGCTTCTGGATAGCAAATTCTCTTGATGAGGGACTTGGGGACGATTCTGGTCGGAGTAATCGAGATGCAGATTTGAATAACTGCAGTCAACTCTTCCTGCTCTGGTAAAAACGCAGATTGGAAGGCGATGATTCATTGGCCACTATCTACGCTTGGTAGCTGAATAACAAACAAACATTCAAGATTAGAAAGCATGTCACTATGTTTATAGACCAGCAAATTCTCTCCCGGTAAAGAAATAGTTTACCATAACCAATATTCTATGCTATTTCAAAAAAAAGAAGGATGTGGTATTTGTGCATCTATTAACCATTTATTCTGAATAGAAATTTGCTAGAAAAAAATTAACCTGACTAGAAGTAACTTTTGGAACATCCTGAATGTCAACCAATAACTGAATTTCTTCTAACGTAAGACACCCTTCCCCCCCAAATAAGGCTGAGTCTCGCAGAACTGAGAGCAGGGGTCTGGTAATCAGCCGACACTGTTTGGTATAAAATCTTTGTAGTAATTCGGGTGTACGGATAACGCTGCAGATTTTCCTCCAGCCTCATAGAGTTTTTTGTAGAATTCAGTATTATCCACATAAAGACGACTGTTAATTCTGTTCCTTGATGTACTGGTATTACTGGGACTTCACTTCTAAAAATCCTGCGTCTTTTTTGAGTTCTGGAGATGTGAAATCAAATGTCATGAAATACGGCGATAATCGACATTCTGATTTGCTGGTGGGGCTAACCAACTACAGGCCACTGACTAAAAGTACACGAAGATTAATTCCTTTTCAGAGATCTAACACCAGACTCGACAGCAAACACAACGTTGCCGCAACATGGAGCAACATTCAACAAGTCCGCCATGCATGTACAATGGGCAAATAAAATTGTCCCATCAGGATTTGCAGCAACCCATGCTGAAAGAGGTGTTTCACACAATCGCTGTGAATGGATAACCTGAAAAATATAAATTTGAACTATTTTATTAAAATAAAAGGGCATTGACAACTTTCAATGGGCCTAATAATTTAATAATTAGACTAGGGTCTATCTAACTGAAAAATCTAAAACTGTTTTTTACTAAATGTATGTGTAAATAGGGGCAGCTAGGGTAATCACAGGTTTAAGTGTGTCTGTCAGTAAACCTTACTTCATAATCCTGAAAAAAAATATTAAACAGTAGGACATGTTTTGCAAGAAGGCCTGCTACTTTATGTATGGCTTTGACCGCCAAATTTTAATCGAATAAAAACAATGACTAACATACCTTGCCAAAATCACGAACACACTGTTATTCGCCTGAAACTAACACTTCGTTACCGCAACGCTGCCAACAAATATTCTAGAATTCCCCCTCGATGTGATTATATGCTTTAGTTCTGGGGTGTATATACTTGAATAGTGTACTAACTCAATAATTATAGATGTCCGGCGTATTCCATTCGTGGCAAACCCGCATCAGCAACGGACACAAAGGTACAAACATCGGCCTTGGCGTAATAAGGACTCGCTAGCCAAAAATACATAAGTTTTGTCTAAATATCTACTTTTATTCATCCTTTAAAACTATTACTGCATTCGGAGAAAAAAAAGTATATTAATGCCATTACAGTTGCCGGTCCATATATATTCACTAAAAGAGCACAAACAATACAAACCCTTGACGGCCAATACGAGCGGAGTAAACAAAGCGTCACGTGGTTTCAAGGACGTGTTGTCAGATTGGTCCATAAACAAGGCACACGGGCCGCCAGACAACACGAGTAAGCGCAAGTTGATTGACTAAGGTAATCAACGGCAGGAGGTATTCGGACTGCTAGATGGCGCCGGACATGCAGCTATCCTAACCTGCGTTGCCTCCTGTCACAGGAATGGAGCCTTGTACAATAAAACAAGTAAGCTGTTTTTCGGAGCAAACAATTGGGCAGCAGATCGCCAATATTTGTTGCGCGCAGGACAAAGTAATGGTTACGATCAAAGGACCAGTGGGAAAAGAGACAGAATTTCGACATCTGTGGTTCTGAGACTTCTTCGTTTCAGTGCTTGGAGCTAACCACTTTCCACGACTTAAAATGTATTAATATTGAAATGGCCATGAAATGTACTTTCCATTAAGTGCGAAGAACAGGTGGCCGTAAAACATATTTGACCAACTTCAGAGCGAGTACGTTACGGCAGCCCAGATACCCTCGTGCCACAGATTCAAGCTAGCTAGCAAAGATAAAACTCCTTAAATATTAGATTTGTAGACAGATCAGTCCGGACCCTTGGAATCTGTAAGAATCATCAAACACCAACCGACGCATGAACACCTAACTGAATTTGTAATGTAATCAGATGTGTTTCACAGCTGAAGCAAGGTTTGGAGCTGGCAAGCGCGGAACCCGTAGCCAATTTTTCTGCATCATAGTGGCAACCGTTTACACGAGTACAACTACACTAGGCTTGAAGGGGTCGTTGGAACCTCGTTATCAGGACTAGTAACTACAGAATATGTACGCCGAGGTAACGTATATTATAATCTACAAGTGTAACCAGACGCTTGGTATCTTCTCCAGCATAATGTATCCCGTGGCTTACAGTAAACGTACCTGCCCCGAGATGGAGATCGAAATGAAACGTCATGGAGGAGTAGGTGGCGCAGTAGGAGGAGGAGGAGAGAGGGAGAAGTTGATGGAGTAGCGAGGAGGAAGAGGAGAGGAGGAGGGGAGAGATAGTAGGAGAGGCGAAGGTGATGGAGATCGAATGAAAAAGAAGGTCAATGGAGGAGTTGAGATAGGGAGCAGGGGGAAGGAAAAGGCAGTGAAGAGGAGCGAAGAAGGTATGAGATCCGAAATAAAGGTCATGGAGGAGGAGTAGGCAAGGAGGAGAGGAGGAGGAGGAGAAGGTGATGGCGTAGGGGAGGGGAGGAGGAGAGGAGGAGGAGGGGAGGGAGAAGGTGATGGAGTAGGGGGGAAGGACAGGAGAGGGTAAGGAGGGGAGAAAGGTGAATGGATTAGGGGGAGAAGGAGGAGGAGGGAAGTGCATTGAGGATGGGTGGAGGAGAGAAGGAGGAGCGGATCAGTGAAATGGAGATCGAAGATATATGAAGACGACATTGGAGGGGGAGTAGGGAACAGGAGGAGGAGGAGGTAGGGGGAGGAGGAGAAGGAGTGGGAGGATCAGGCGAGGTGATGGAGGATCAGAATGAAGACGGTCACTGTGGAGGAGGAGTAAGAGGGCGCAGGAGGAGGAAAGAGAGAGGAGGTAGGAAGGAGGAGAGGATAGGAGGAGGAGGGAGGAGGAGGGAGAAACAGGTGATGGAGCAGGGGGAAAGGAGGGGAGGGAGAAAAAGGTGGTGAGATGGTGAGAAGGAATGGGGAGAGTGGTGAGGTAGGGGCAGGAGACAGGTGGAGGAGAGCGGAAGAAGGTATAAAATGGAAGATTCTAATGATGGTGACATGAGTTGATGGAGGAGTAGAGGGCAGGGAGGAAAAAGGAGGAGGAGTGATATGAGGAGAGAAGAGGAGGATGGAGGGGAGAAGGTATGGAGTAGGGGAGGAAGAGAGAGAGGAGGGGGGAGGGAGAAGCGGCAGAAAGGTGAATGGAGATCGATAGTGAATGGATAACGGTCCATAAAGGATGAGAGGAGGAGGAGAGGAGGAGGATTGGGCGGGAGTAGAAGAGCGGGAAGATGGGGAGAAGGTTGATTGAAGTAGAAAAGTAGGGGGATGGAGAGGAGGGAAGGATTGGAGGAAGGAAGCGGAGAAGGGATGGAGAATCGAATCGAAAACGATCATAGTTGGAGGAGTGGAGGGCAGAGAAGGAGTAGAGGTAGGAGTCTAAGAGGGGAGAGAAGGGAGGAGGAGGAAGGGAGGGCGGGGAAGAAAAGCGGAGAAGGTGACTGAGATCCGAAAGTAAGAAGAAACAAAGAGTTCATTAGGAAAGAGGAGATAGGCAAAGAGTGGATGGAGGAGGAGAGGAAGGAGGCAGGCTAGAGGAGGAAGGAGATGAGGAAGGAGGAGGGGAAGAAGGTGTATTTGGACAGGGAGAAAAAGGTATAAAAGAAACAGGATGGAGATGAGGTCGGTGAGGAGAAGTGAAAAAAAAGGGAGAGCACGGAGAAGGTGTAAATAAAGGAGATACGAATGAAGGAAATCATGGAAAGATAGTAGGGGGGGAGGGCAACTTAATATTGTGAGAGAGAAAGGAAGGAAGGAAGAAGAAGGAGGAAAAAGCGAAAAGAGGACAGAGGAGAGAGGAGATGAGGAGGAGGAGAGGAGACGGACGGAAGAAGGTGATGGGAAAAAAAAGATTCGAATGAATGTATTCTGGAGGAGGAGTGAGATAAGGGCAAAGAGAAGGAGGATGGAGAGAGGAGGAGGAGGAGGAGAGAGGAAGGAGGGGGAGAGATAGGTTGAGTGGAGTAGAGAGAAGATAAGGAGGGGGAAGGAGGGGGAGGAGAAATCGAGAAAAAGGTGATGTTGGAAGTCAGATAATGAAAGAAACGAAGAATTATAGTACATAGGAAGGAATAGAAGAGAGGAGGTAGGGATGGACAGGAGGAGCGGAGGTAAAAAAAAGAGATAATCAAATGTAGGTAAAGGACTTAGTAATGTAATTTACAAGGAAGGGAGAAGATAGAAGGAAGTGGAAGATGGGGAGGAGGAAGGAGGAAAGCAGCGAAATGTCGAGAAAGGTGATGGAGATCGATATGGAGACACAGTACCAGGAGAGTAGAGAGACAGAGAGAGGAGGGAAAGCTAAACCTACTCCCTCCTCCAACCAGCACATACTCCAACATCCTTGTCTCCCTCCTCCTCACTGACCTCCTCCTCCTCCTACCTCCTCCCCTCAGGACACACACCCTACTGGACAACCAACTAACCGAAACTCAACTACACATCGCCAACCTTATAAGAATAAGCTAGAACCGCCTATAACATCCAAAACCAATCCCTCGACCCTCTTCCTCCTCACTCCCCCGACACTCCAGACACCGCTCCACTGTCCTCCTTCCATCACTAACTCCTCCACACTACCCATAACACCTTCTCCGCGCGCTATAATATATTATACCTTTCCAGCGCCAACCCCGTACTAAATATATATCATAATAATATAGCAGTGCTCGAAAATAAGCGCTGTCGCGAGACAACCAGATATTTGCGCCGGACAACTCTAACCAAGTACTGAGACATGTCCGCGGAGACAACCAAGAAACACTATCCCTAACCCCTACACTGACTCCTTAAACCAGACGCGGCTATCTATATATACGCGGGTACCAGAAATAATCATGTGTATACCTTTGTCCCCGCCCTTTCAATAATTGGCATCTGACAAGCGGACCCATCCAAATCACCCCAACCAACTGTGTAGGCTAGCTGGCCACAGATAAACGTTCAGATATCATACTTCAAATCCGAAGTGTTTTCTAGCTCCTCAAGCAATCTTAAAATCGTGAATTCAAATCGTGATAAATATAAAAATATGGACAGCTGCTATTTCCAACACTGGTATAAAGTCAATTTTCTGATTATGAGCAGATGAACTCATTGGACACCAGCAAAACCAGTAAGCTTCTAAAATTTCTGGGGGAAGGACCCCCCCATCAAAACCCACCCTCCCTATACCTGTTTTTTCACTGGAACCTCCCTCCCCTTGCGAATCACTCTAACCTGCCACAAACAATTCACATATCTTGGGAGCCAGAGAAAATGACAACAAAAATTTGCCTTTTTCGCATGGATTTGGCAAGAGGCTGAGAGGTAAGGGACCTAGGGTGTGAGAGGGGGCGTAGAGCGCAGTATAAATATAATTCACCACTAATTTGGGCAGATTTCGCTGTTTTGGTCGCCTTTGTTAAAACAATCCGGCTACGCACCCTTGTTGGGGTGTTTCTGATCATATATTATGTGACTGAAAAATAGGAGATTTGGGAAGTTTTTGGAACACAACAGAAATTGGTTGCGGAGAGCAACTCCGCTTTGATACCGCGGTTGTTCCGCAAGGACAACCAAACATTTTTTTTCTTATTCGAGCACCGATATATATATATAGCTGGCTTTTGTTCGAGAGATTGGTGGTTGGGCGGTAGTCGCACATGGTGATAGCGTCGCAAGTACGATATACTCTCTGTTATTAGTTAGTGGGGCTGGACATTATCTAACGGGGGACTGTATAATGATAGTTTAAATGATTAAGCGCGTGTCGGGTAATTAACATGCGTTTGTGTATATGAAACTGTGTTACCCAGTATCATCTTCATCGGGCGGTATATAGAACAGAATGGGGTGGGACGTACATAGACACACAGCACGATAATACGTAGAATTGAATTGACCCAAATTCTGATGTGATTGCCGTGAATGTCTATAAATCTCAAACTTTGCATCTACGAATTGCCTTTTAACTTTACGTTAATGTGAGATTTACTGCAAATCTATCAATATTTCGCTTTGTTTCTTCTGTTGTTTTACACTGCATGACAGCGCATGTATGAACATTTTCCTTTGTTTCTGCTGGTGTTTTACTTCGAATGTATGAATATTTTCTTGTATACCATTAACTGTTTACTCCGAATCTATTAATATTCCATTTGTGCTTACGAGTTTGTATCTATAAATATTTCCCTCTGTATTTCTAAATGTTTTTGCTATTAATATTTCTGTTTGCGCGTATGAGTGTTTTAATTTGCGTCCATGAGTGTTTTACTCAGTGCCTGTGTGCTTTAATTTGTGTCGCCGAGTGTTTTAACTCGTGTCCACACCATGAATCATCCTTTGACTTCATTCTGAGTGACTCGTCTCCGTTACTATGGAGACCCGCGGGGGTAGTCATCGTCACCGTGACGCGTCTCACAGGGAAGCTGAGGTGCTCCCGTGCATCATCCTCATCATCGCCACTGCGTCTCCCCCGGCGGCAGACTGTACTCGGTAACCCAGACACAGAAATCGATGAATATTAGTCATACCGAAATGTGATTACCCTATGCGGCCCCCGATAGTGATCATAGCGACAGATTTCAGCCCCGGCCACCACTAATAGTCTCCGAAAAGAGTTGCTGTGTCGCTGGCTGCTGCTGCTGCTGTCTGAGCCGTAGCATACGGCTGCTGGCACATAAATGTTAAGCAGGCGTCAGATTGTGAAGGGTGGGCGATGCTTAGCCAAACGTAATGTGGCAGGAGGTGGTGCGATCGTGCCAAGTGGGGGCGGGGTGAGGGGCGAGAGAGAGAGAGAGAGAGAGAGAGAGAGAGCGAGCGAGAGAGAGAGGAGGAGGAGGAGGAGGAGGAGAGGA
>NW_014578190.1:95376-95989 GCF_000485595.1 Priapulus caudatus
AGCAGTATAGTCTGAGCAGTAGTCGATATTGCGGCGGTGTAGAATAGCAGGCGATGTTTTGCGAGAGGTAACTAAATTGGGGCGGCGACTGACTGGACACATTTCACCGGCGATTTTCACCGGCGATTGAGTCGCCCGACTGAGTCGCCCGATAAAATCGCCTAGTGCGTCCGGCCCTTTATAGACATATTTCAGCTCTATAGAGACACTGTATCACTGCCACTATAGTGATACGCCTGAGTGTTCTTTATAGGAGTGTAGGTGAGACAGTGACAAGCGGTTCGTGGGGGAGGTAACAAGTCATTGATTGCGAGTTTTCTACCGTGAGCATGGAGAGGGGATAGCTCCAAGAAACGGTATTGCTAGGGTTAGACAATCCGTCGCACAGCCTGGTCGGGCCAGGAGAGGGGAGTGCAAAGAGATGTGTTGGTTTCACGCCTGACCCTAGGTTGGCATCTGTGGAAGCATATACGGTGTCGTGGGAGCCTTGGCAACAAGCAGTTGGCAGGCAGTGTAAAAAGCAGTATAGTCTGAGCAGTAGTCGATATTGCGGCGGTGTAGAATAGCAGGCGATGTTTTGCGAGAGGTAACTAAATTGGGGCGGCGACTGACT
>NW_014578190.1:98384-99200 GCF_000485595.1 Priapulus caudatus
GAGAGAGAGAGAGAGAGAGAGAGAGAGAGAGAGAGAGAGAGAGAGAGAGAGAGAGAGAGGGAAGGAGAGCGTGCGCGCACGAGAGTGAGAGATGCAAAGAGCCACAGAGTGGGGATAATATGATACACCGTATATAGAACAAAGGCATCTGTTCTCGCGTCAGTAGTGAAATTATATTCATCACAAACTGGATCAATATCGATAAAAACAACGGCGCACGCACGCACGCGCACGCACGCACGCACGCACACGCACACGCACACGCACACGCACACGCACACACACACACACACACACTATATATTTATGTGTCAGTGTGCAGCGGCAGCCATGGCGGCAGCCAGCGTTTGTTGCAGATGAGCATTTGGAGGGCATTTGCAGGACATTGTCGGCAATAATAGGCGAAAGAGAGTAGAGAAACATTAAGACTTTGGTAGTAAATAGATTTCGTATTTATTTAGCATTATATTTTATTAAAACGCTCCAAGTGCCTGTGTGCAGGGCCTTAGCTCGTAACGGAGGCTTCGTTCGTGACGTGATTCCGCGTAACGTGTTGTCAAGCGAGCGAGCGGAAGAAATATCTAGGCAGAGCTTGCGAGTAGGGTCGAAACTGTCATGAACGTCACTCACGTGATACCCCAAAAGTGTCCCAAAAAATAGTCTGCTCTGCAGAGACGGTTTCACTGTATCACTGCCACTAGGGACACGCCAAGTGTTCTTTATAGACATATTTCAGCTCTATGGAGACACTGTATCACTTATCGCCCGATAGTCGCCGGCGAATGAGTCGGGCGACTGAGAGTGGACACACTAGGC
>NW_014578191.1:0-417 GCF_000485595.1 Priapulus caudatus
AGATCTGAAAATAAGGGTCGAGGCCTGCCATAATGTATTTGCGGATTGGGTTTCATAATTTTGGGGGTGTATTGATCGGGTAGTTATGGTTTATTTGGTGTGGGAACGTTATATTGTTTATATTGCATAATACATAACACCAATGCACACAATAGAATACTGTTTTACATAATACATAATATAGAATATTGAATACATGATACACAATATATGAAGAGCTCGTGGAGATCCCCCTTAGGAAAATATTCTATATAGTTTCTATAAAATAAATTCTATAGAAACTCTATATAAATTCTATCGATATTTTCTTTAGAAATTTTATAGAAATTTTATAGAAATGTTATAGAAAATTTATAGAGAAAGAGAGAGAGAGAAAGAGAGAGAGAGAGAGAGAGAGAGAGAGAGAGAGAGAGAGAG
>NW_014578191.1:4793-5189 GCF_000485595.1 Priapulus caudatus
GTTACACTACTCCCCCAAATGAAGTAATTTGATCGCCCCGATCAACAATGTTGTAATTTTAACGCGTAAATGCGCGATGTCGCGCACGTTGTAACGGAACGGGTTGCTGCGTGCGGGTGTGACACGTTATTTTTGTCTGCTCTATTCTACGTCTAGATATTCAAAAAAATATTATAATTATGGTTATATTCGTGCGCATGCCGCCGCGCGTGGCATCTGGCGCTTACAATGTTAGTCTGTCGCAATGTTCCGACGCGAGCTTTAACTCAACATTCGCTCGGTGCGAGTCTCTTTACTCTCGACACAGCCCCTCTAGCTTGTCCGAGACTCGACCTATAAAGCCGTTTCGCGTCGTCTTGTTATCCGTGTAACCATACCACCATACCCTAATCTATA
>NW_014578191.1:6834-7381 GCF_000485595.1 Priapulus caudatus
AATATTTCGACTCGCCTTTACATGCTGAATGTAGCGTGATAATATGCTGACGTACTATGTCAAATTCACGGACCTGTACCTCTGCCTTAGGATGTGCCTGACAACTTATTGAGATTCTCAGCGGGTTTGGTGTGGAAATCAACCAACGACCGTTGAGCAGGTATTGTGCTTTAGGCGTTGCTCTCGCGTAAAATGTGACCCGCTTAGTACACAAAGCCTTAATGTCCGCCGTTATGTTTCGAAATAGTGCCACCGGGCAAGATGTGACCACCGATACGGGATATACGGGTGATTTAACATCACACACCTGCTGTCGTTTGTGTAAACAGACACGCAGTGCGCTTTCGTCAGGCTGTATGTAGCTGACTCGGTCAAGCGATATCCCTATATAGTCCTGTTTAAAACTATAATATGCAGCTGCTGTCGTGTTAGGTAGATAGACTGGGGGCCGTAGAATTTGATAGATCTGGAACGTCATATCGCGATATCTAAGTGGTATAAATGCTAGGACGTGAAGGCCACTAGCCTATCAGGAATCGCTATTGCC
>NW_014578191.1:10468-16259 GCF_000485595.1 Priapulus caudatus
CAGATGTAGCCTCCGACTTATAGGGTGCGGTAAGAGTGAGAGTAATAGCCAAGACAAGAAGTCAAAACACGAACTAACAGAGTAACGTACCACAAAGAGTTGTATTCGCCATAACGCAAGGTAGACAGGAAACGTGCAGCTGAAGGTAAATAGATATACGTGATAGCCAGACCAACAGAGGAGAAGTGATCTTCCTCTCTCTCTCGGCCCTCTTATATGCAACCGAACATTGTTGTTCGGCCTTGCTACGACGTGCGCCATCTGCGGGTCATAACAGATTATCCCGCAGTAGTGCGACCCACCTGCCGCCGTCGTAGCTATCTTATTGCTCGATATTACCTTCAGCCTGCATCGCGTGTGAACTAATGGTTCATCAATTCCCCTGCATTGTCATCAATGCGACCCGTATGGCCTTATTCCAACCTAACAGCAATTAATAAGGCCCGCTGAAACCAGCTCCGTTACATGGACAACAAGGCAGTCATGGTCAGATTGCGTGCAATCTGGCGGATGTGGTCCGGATTGAACGTCGTGGTCTCCGGGTCGTCGTACTCGCCAACAAAAAATTCATACATCATCGGGTCGTCGGGTGCGCCCGTCCCGATAAGTGAGCCGACGTATTGCGCCTCCGGGAATGGCGACGGCCTATCGCCATTCCGGGAGCCGTTGTCCCGTGAGCCGTCCGTGGAGTCTGGCTGCGGGCCCAGCGCCGCCATGCCAAGGAATCGGGCTCCTGGCGGGGCGTGGAGCCCGTGTCCTCCCCGCCCCGCGACGCAGGTCTGGCAGTTGCAGGTGTTGCGACTGTAGGCGGCACCGGCGTAGTCGCCGGTGTCGCGTGCGCGGGTGGCAGTGGCGTAGGCGCAGGTGTCGCGTGCGCAAGTGCGCCGGTGCGAAGCGTAGGCGCCGCCGACGGCGCAAGCTATGCAGGCGCAAGCGGCCCCGGCGCGAGCGTAGGCGCGGGCGGCCTCTGTGCAGGCCATGCAGGCGCGGGCGGCCTCAGCGCAGGCGACGCAGGTGCAGGGTGTGTTGGCGCTGACGCAGTCGGTGCATGTGCAGGTGTAACGAAGCTTCTTACGTTACTTGATAGTTATAGATTCTGATGTTGTATGCATAGCCAAAAGACATAGATAAAGAGAAAGCCAGTTATACCATTGTTAGAAGTTAGAGCCTGAAGTTTAATGTTGGTACGTCAAGTACAGAGTACAGAGCTGTGGTCGCGGTCGTGCGTATTCGAGCCTGGTTGGGGAGCGAATTCCCCGACTTTCCTTGCGCTCCGCCTTATATACGCGGGGCACGACCGCGAACCACGCATGCGTCGTTCACAATCCCGAGCTCCTGGGCTCGAGATAACTACATTATTGACCTCCTCGGAGGATCCTCTCGGACTTCAAAGCCGTCCGCTAATCCCATTACCGGGCCCCTTCGAGGATCCTCTCGGACCTCAAAGAGACCCGCTAACTGCATTATTGGACTTCTCCGCGGATTCCCTATCCTTCACCATGGCGCCGGCTAATTGGTCACGTCGCGATAATTATATCATTGACCTCCTCGGAGGATCCTCTCGGATTTCAAAGCCTGCCGCTAATCCCATTACCGGGCCCCTTCGAGGATCCTCTCGGACTTCAAAGAGACCCGCTAACTGCATTATTGGACTCCTCCGAGGATGCTCCTATCCTTCACCATGGCGCCGGCTAATTGGTCACGTCGCGGTAACTATATTACTGACCTCCTCGGAGGATCCTCTCGGATTTCAAAGACTGCCGCTAATCCTATTACCGGGCCCCTTCGAGGATCCTCTCGGACCTCAAAGAGACCCGCTAACTGCCGAACACATCGGCGCACAACGTCTTTGCGCACCTGGCCAACTTTCCTACTACGCGATAAACCCCCCACCCGTCTCCTATGCCGACGTCGCATGAGCGGTGCGGGGGGGCGCGTTTCCCGGCTGTCTCATTCGGCATGTCGGCATGTTCACGGGCGACAATTGCGCACATGCCCGCGCGGCCGCATTGTGAAAGCACACATCATCTCGCGTCCGCTACTGCGACGCGCGACGCTTGTGACCGTGGTGCGGCGAAATTCTGCGCCGAGCCAGGTTGTTGATCTGGGTTAGGCAGATACTCCGATACGTGCCCGAGCCAGTGGGGTTCAACCAACGACCGAGCGGCCGGATGCTCCCATCGTTACTCTGGTAATTAATAGCCGCGCCGCGTTACGGCGGGCCCCCGTGACATTAACCCATCGCGCCGTTCTCCTCGCTGCTGCCGTCATAATTGAACATAAATTTACGTATCTTCCAGCTACCAGCTGCAGGTCCGCCGTACCTGCCGCGACTGCGGCCTACCTCCAACTGGGTTCTCCATCTCCATCGCTGCCATTCAGAAACAGGCCAACCCATTTTGCTCTAAATTGCGTAATCGCATTGCTAACACCCGCCTCTATATACGCTTCGTCAGCGGCTATAATAGCTTGCCGACCAGACGGTCGATGCGTTCTACGCAAGCAAGCCAGGCAATTCTTTGGCTTGGCAATGGACTGCTAACCAATCAAGCAAATACGTCAGGCTAGCTGTTCTCTGTACACTTCTCGCCGTTTGACCATCTCTCCGACGTCATCGCCCGCGTCGCAAGAGCATTGGGCAACACGATCGCCGTATTGGCCTTATATGCTCGCACGCCCGCTGTTGACGCGGACAAGATTTCAAGTTCGTGAGCGCTTGCTCTTCTTGTAACGGATCGGCAAATCGCCTTACCGAGTTTCGCAGCTGCAGATCCTTCCCAATCAACCGCCGGCGTTTAAGCAACCGCTCGCGCTCTACAAATACTCCGCGGGCCATGACCCCCCTACCTCGTGGACAACGCAAATTGTTTCAACCGCGTTGTCGGTGTAGACTTAACTCCAACCTGGGCCGCACTCTAATGCGGCTCCCAACTCGCAAAACTTGGACCCACCTATCGACCGATCACCATCGAAATCGTGCGGATAGAATTTGCCGTCACTCTGCTACCCGTAAAGCTCGACTTAAGTGAGCATGCCCCGACCGTATCTATCGCATCGGCTGCAGTGAATTGAAAACGAGGCGTCGCTAATCCTCCTCTAAATTTAGAGCCCGTGTGCGTGGTGGTGGAGGTCTGATGAGTCATGCCCGTGAGTTTCCGTATTGTTAGAATATAACAATCTAAAGTCTAACCCAATAACTACTCACATATTATCACTGAAACTATACCCAGGGCGGGAATGCGACATACATGACATACAACTACCAGTCACCGTACGCTACGCTTCTCACTTACCTCTAGGGCAAATTTGCTCGTAGATCAGCGCTCGAATCACCGCAGCCCAACACGCGTGCAACACACAAAACCCGACGTTCATAGATCAACGGTACGCCAGATGTAACCTCAGAACGTTATAGGGTGAAAGTAACAAGAGCGGTAAGCAGCTGAGAGTAATACCAAGACAAGTAAGTCAAACCACAACTAGGCAGAGTAATCGTACCACAAAGAGTTGTATTCGAATAATGTAAACACGGACGATGACAAGGGCAGAAACGTAAGGCTGAATAGCGTCAATAACGTGACAGTCAAACCAAACCGAGTAGAGGAGAAGTCTGCCCTTCTGCTTCCTGCTATCGGCCCCTTTATCATGCAACCGAACGTTGTTGTTCGGTGCCTCTGCTACGACGCTGCGGCCATCCTGCGGTCATAATCAGATTATCCGCAGATAGTGCGACCCACCTGCCGCGTCGCTAGCTATCGTCATTGCTCGATTATTATTCAGCCTGCATCGCCGTGTGACAACGCATGTTCATCAATTCCCCTCGCATTGTCATCAATGCGACCCCGTCATGGCCTTATCCAACCTCAACAGCAATTAAATAAGGCTCGCTGAACACCAGCTCGCTTACATTGGACAACAAGCGCAAGTCAATCGGTCAGATGAGTGCCAATATGGCGGATGTGGTCCGGACTTGAACGTCCGTGGTCTCCCGGGCGTCCGTACTCGCCAACAAAAAATTCATACACATCATCGGTCGCTCGGCGCTTGCGCCCGTCCGCGATAAGTGAGCCGACTATTGCGCCTCCGGGCCAATGGCGACGGCCTATCGCCATTCCCGCGGACGCCGTTGTCCGTGCAGCGCGTCCGTGGCAGTCTGCTGCGGGAGCCCAGCCCGCCACTGCAAGGAATCGGCCTCCTGGCGCGGCGCTGGGCCGTCGTCCTCCCGCCCCGCGACGCCAGGTCCTGGCAGTCTGCAGGTGTCTGCGACTGTAGGCGGCCACGCGGCCGTAGCTCGCCAGGTCTGTCGCCGTGCGCGGTGCAGTGGCGTACGGCGCGCCAGCCGTGCTCCGGTCGCGCAAGTCGCGCCGTGCGAAGCGTCAGGCCGCCGCCGACGGCCGCAAGGCTAGCAGCGCGGCAAAGCGGCCGCCGGCCGCGAGCGTAGGCCGCGGCGCGGCCTCTGTGCAGGCCATGCCAGGCGCGGGCGGCTCAGCGCAGGCGACGCCAGGTGCAGGGTGTGCGTTGGCGCGGCACTCAGTCGTGGCCGCGCGCACTGTGCAGCGCTGTAACGAAGCTTCTACGTTACTTTGATAGTTATAGCATTCTGCTACACGTTGTATGCATAGCCAAAACGACATAGATAAAAAGAAACGCCAGTTACTACCATGTTCAGCAAGCTTAGACGCCTGAAGTTTAATGTGGCTACGTCAAGTACCAGACGTCACAGCCAGCTGCTGGTCGCGGTCCTGCGTAGTCGAGCCTGCGTTGGGCCGAGCGACATTCCCCGACTTATGCCTTGCGCCCACCTCATATAACGCGGCGGCACACCGCGAACCACGCATGCCGTCGTTCACATCCCCAGACGCTCCTGGGCGTTCGAGATAACTACATTATAGACCTCCTCGGAGGCATCCTCTCCGGACTTCAACAGCTGTCCGCTAAATCCCATTACGGCGCCCTCTCGAGGATGCCCTCTCGGAGCCTCAAGAGACGCCAGCTAACCTGCATCTATTGGACTTCTCCGCGGATTCCTATCCTTCACCCATGCGCGGCCGGCTAATTGGTCACGGGTCGCGATTCCACATTATACATTGACGCTCCCTCGAGGATCTCTCGCGATTTCAAAGCCGTCCCGCTAATCCCATTACGGGGCCCTTTCGCGCATCCTGCCTCGGAACCCTCAAAAGAGACCCGCCTAACTGCACTTATCTGACTCCTCCGACGACTCCCTCACTCCTTCCACCATGGCGCCGCTAATTGTCACGTGCCTTCTAAGTGATACGGTCACCTTAGCGCACTCGTCACTGTACAGCTCAATTATAGCACGCCAAGCGTCGATTATCCACCATAGGCGACCACCATACCGAACACATATACTACACATACATAGGCGCGATCCTGAGCTATTGATTGCGACGGTTGCCTAGGGCAAACGCCGTAGAATGGGTGTAAGCCGTAGCATTATATAAGGCCCACATACCCGATACACAGATATAGCACATAGTCATACGCCGATACTGAGCTACTTGATGCCGACGTTGCTATGGGAACGCGCCGTAGAATGGGCTGTAGGCGACGCGGGGATGCCCTGGTCGGCAATGAGGGGGGGGGGAGTTGCCTTGTAACGTGGTGTTTCCAGGGTGCGCTGGCGCAGAGGGCGCAGGTGCAGGTGCGATACGTGGCCCTGGCGCAAACGGAGCAAGCGCAGGCGGCGCCAGCGTCTGCCGGCAGCGGAGACGACAGCGTCGATGGCTGTTGCTGTTCGGGTTGTTGCCCGTCTCCGTCGTTCATGGCT
>NW_014578191.1:16269-21094 GCF_000485595.1 Priapulus caudatus
ATTATTGCGATTCCTCGAGATTCCCTATCACTTCGCCTGGCGCCGGCTAATTGAGTACGTACCGTCTAGTGATTGGCCAGCTTAGCGGCACTTGCCACTGATAACTCAATTATAGTATTGCGTCACACATACGCGTGATACGCGATACACAGATATAACACATACGCGGTACTGAGCTATTGATCGGCCACGGTTTGTAGGGGGCACACCGCTGCATGCATATATAGGCTCACATGCCGATATATCACATATACGCGGATACTGCTATGATTGGCCACGTTGCTAGCGGGCGACACCGATGGCAAGTATATAGGCCTCATATGCCGACACATACATAGCGCGGATACTTATTGATTTGGCCGCTTCCAGGGGCAACGCTGCGGGTTAGAAAAGGATGCAGCGTGCGGGGATCCCCCCCGAATTACCGTCGCGAACAATATACTTATACACAAACGTCGTATGGCATGAGTGCACAGGGTGCGCTGGCGCAGAGGGCGCAGGTGCAGGTGCGATACGTGGCCCTGGCGCAAACGGAGCAAGCGCAGGCGGTGCCAGCGTCTGCCGGCAGCGGAGACGACAGCGTCGATGGCTGTTGCTGTTCGGGTTGTTGCCCGTCTCCGTCGTTCATGGCTTGTTCCTGACAATGTCAATTGGTGGACGTAATACGTGGCACCGAGTTAGCCGGGACAGTATATAATAGCGACTGCCCGGTTAGTGCCGTAAGGGCACAAAACTGCTTGTGGAGTGCGGTTGTAGCGACGCTTTTAGCGCTACTTTACAGTTGTAGATTATGATGTCGTATGCGTAGCCAAAAGACATAGACAAAGACAAGTCAGAGAATATATACCATGACCGATGATGTTTAATTTGGTTCCTCACAGTTACAAATACACAGGCGGTCGCGTCTGGAGTCGGGAGCGAATTCATCGAGACAGCTCGCGCATCTGTTTTTATAGGCCCCCCCCACGCACGTGGCACATGGTCAACCACGTGCCATGTCTCACCAATCACCGCATCCGGCGCATCCGCGTTCGCTTGGCTTCACCCTGCTCGCACTGGACGGTGGCGGCCCCCAACGGGAATGACCCGCTATTCTGCCGTGCCATCGTCCAGGAGGTGGCTCTGCCTATCCACGCAAACGCGTCACGAGCGGTCAACATGGCCGCCGTCCCAGGCGCTAACAGCCTTTCACGGTGCATTTAACGCATGTAATCCAGCCGGCCCGCCACCCGGCGAAAACCCCACGGTCGAGCGGTTCTAAAGTCGCTCTGCATTAGCCGCGAGGACATCACCGGGCTTCGCCTCCACGCTATGGCCGGTACCGCTAATCACGTCACGTACACGCCGCTAATTGGGGAAGGTGGTGCTAATCCCCTGATCAGCTGGCGTGGGTGCGTGGTAGGTCGTGACATAGCGGCCCCGGCAGCGTGTGACGGCGTGGGCGGCCGCCATCTTGGATTGCCCCGCTCGTTTGGCCAGCGGCTGTATTGATCGCTCGTGGTTGCTAGGGGCAACGCCGCAGAACAAATGGCACAGAAGCCGTATTGATCGCGGTGGTTGCTAGGGGCGGCGCCGTAATGTCATGCCTCGTGAGGGGGGAGCACCCTGTAACACGTGGTCGTTACACTTCTCCCCCCACTAAACCGATGACCACCCTGTGGACATCGAATGCCAGCCTCCGGGCTGGCCGTCCACAGGGGGGGGGGGTGGCTGTCGATGCCGAAACCGCGCGCTATTAACATCTGACTAAAGGTAATCTCGTAATACTGCATTTACATTTTACATTTTACATTTCACATTTTACGCGTAATACATTTAACACCTAGTAGTATAATATGGTAATCATGGTAATATGGTAATATGGTAGCATAATGTAGTAACATAACATAATATAGTAACATAATGGTACAGAATAATGCAAGAACGACTTATACGCGACGATCTACCTAGTTGGTGCTTGTGTCCTGAAGGGACTTATCCTGATGCTTATGCGTCATGGTCGCATTGGTTAGCGGGGTCCTGGTGCTCGTCGTGGTGTCCGGCTCCGGGTAGGCGTAGGGGTTGTAGGTCTGCGTCATGCCATTCCTGCGTGCCTGCGGCGGGGCGGGGAGCGCGCTTTCTCCCGGCCCCGCGGCGCAGACTTCGTATTCGCAGGTGGCGCCGGCGGCTATGGTGCTGGCGCCTACGGCGCAGGCGGCGCATCCACAGGCGGCGCTGGCGCCTGCGGCGTAGACCGCGGCGGCCGTGATGCAGGCGGGGCAGGCACAGGCGGAGGTGCCGAGGGCGCAGATGGCACAGGCGCAGTCGGCGTAGGCGCAGGCGGTGTTGGCGCCTGTCTTTTGGCGGCGGAAGCGCGGCCTGGATGGTCGCTTTCCATTTGGGGCCTGGTTTGCCCGTTTGTTTGCGTGTTGTTTAGCGGGGAGTCCTGGCAAATGTTCAAAGTGGCATGGATTAATTACGTTGGTACAGTAGTAAAGCCGGGGCAGGTATATAATTTGGTGGCTCCCAGTTCCCAGTGGGCCATAGCGGGGCCATCTGATTAAATTATAAGTTACGCGGTCGCGTATAAGGCCGCTGAATACGGCAAAAGTTGACAAATAGGCCGATTTTGAACCGGCGTTTTTCCACCAATTATATACGTTTAAATGATACGCTTTTAGCTATAGTTGCCGGCTTGGAACGAAACATTGCTAAACCGATTTACGGGGTTTAGTTAATTAACTAAAGACGGGGGGGGGACTAGTGCTAGCGGATTGCCACTCGCTGCACAGAAGTCCGGGTGGTTGTAAAAGCTATTCCTTAGCCCGGTTGTTTAAACTAAATAATGGGGCCACTCTTAAGGGTCTTAGGTGTACCTAATAAGGATGGGCGATTATATCGCTAATCTTAATGGGGACCACTAAAGCTTTAATGATCCGAGAGGACGTTTAAGGAACACACACGGGTGTGGGGGTTACGGGCAGGGCCTCCGGTGTCGGGGCATATAAAATCGGGACGCGCTGCGGGCTTGTAGGGAGATGTTGGCGGATGCAGTATGGGAGTGAGCATGGAATTTCCTTAGGGCTTGGGTGAGTTGGGGTCCCGTGTGAAGGGAAGCAATTCTGTTTGCGAATGATTTGCATTATAGGGAGGGATCGTACCATTTACGGAGGTGGGTTGGTTGAAGTACTGGGGCAGGGGAAAGGGGGAGGGGCCTGGGATAAAAGCCATTGGGATGGTCAGTGGGCCTTGGAAGGTAGGTGTTAATGGGGCGAAAGGAAAGCCCTACACCAGTTGAGGGGAGCCTCGGAAATTGTGTAGTGGCATGCCGGGAAAATTGCGGAACCGAAGTCCTCTGTCGGGGGGTGGGGGTGTGGGTGCCGTGGGTAAGCTGAAACGTTTGCTGTTAAAACGCTTAGTGTTGTTGAGACGTATTGTTAATGTATTGTATTGTTGGAACGCCAAAAACACATTAGACAATAATAAGAAGAGTCAGATTATTTTTAACCATATTGGGGACTTAGATTTCGGTTTTAATTCGTTGAAAAAGATTAAACCCAGTGCTTATCGGGTCGTTGCTGTGCGATTGGATGCCCGAGTTGGCTGACGGATTCCCTCCCCGAATACCGCTCGCGCTCCGGACTGTTGATACCCACAAGGGCACACCGCCCGCGCGGGCATGTGTGGACTCATCCCCCCGGGCAGGTCCCGCGCCACCGCATTGGTGTCAAACAGCCAAATTATAAAACCGGATTAAGGTCAACTAAACCGGCTTCCACATTCGGCGTCCAAAACAGGGCCCAAATTTAAAGCGGATTAAGAGGCACTAAAAACCGGTGCCAGAACAAATCCGGCTGTCAAAACAAACCAATTACAAACCGATTAAGGTCACTAGAACGCCGGCTTACACGCGAGGCATGTATCATGCCTTCGTGATGTGAAGCCGCTGCTCTAATTGGTCCCTCATGTGTGGCGCACAATATCCAGACGTGAAGCGATATGAAACCGCTGCTCTAATTGGTCCCTCATGTGTAGCGCACGGTATCCAGATATGAAGCGATATATGAAGCCGCTGCTCTAATTGGTCCCTCATGTGTAGCGCACGGTATCCAGATATGAAGCGATATATGAAGCCGCTGCTCTAATTGGTCCCTCATGTGTAGCGCGCAACATCCAGATATTAAGCCGTCGGGCGCAATACCTGGATGCGACGTCGCTACACCAATCGGGCCCCCATCGGCCGGGCGCAATATCGCCGCGTGTAATATCTATACGCTATGCGCTACACTAATTAGGCCCCCATAGGCAGGGCATATTGCCGCGTGTAATATCTATGCGCTATGCGCCACACTAATTAGGCCCTTATAGGCAGGGCATATTGCCGCGTGTAATATCTATGCGCTATTTCCTCCGTACTGCGTCGGCAGGGGGGGGGAATTAGTGGCTCTACTAGCCTGTAACGCTTTGCAGCGTTACACTTCTCCCCCCACTAAACCGATGCCCACAAGTGGGCATCGAATGCCAGCCGCCTGGCTGGCCCTACGCATCATGGTACATATACATAATACATAATGGTCTACTGGTGTGGGCCTCGACCGCGCGGCCGCACACCGTACAAAGCTACTAGTACTGTACTTGTAAACCGTAACCCGTATTCACTGTAATATAGTAACCCGCAATAACCGCAATAATGCACCGCGCAATTAACGCGGCGAGTAAATGTAACGCGTAAAACGTTAACGTAACGCGTAACGTGTAAATATAAATGTAAGGTTAACGCGGAAGGTAATTTAATGTAACCCGTTTAATGCACCGTAATATAATAACGGCCCCCCAAAATTTGCGC
>NW_014578191.1:22880-26920 GCF_000485595.1 Priapulus caudatus
CACGCACAGTACACAATAATCGAACGTGTATTAAGTGATGTATAATGACTGGGCTACTGTGTCTATAGCCCACACCGTACATTGCTACTTCCCGGTCCTGGTCCTGGTCGAGCTGGTCTCTTCCTGCGCCGGCTGACCGCCGATGCGTTCCCGCCCTTCACGGGTCGTGTGCCTCCTCATCTTCGCGAGGGGGTGCTGGCGTTTCCGAGGTTGCGGATAAGAGGGCCGTCATGGCCAGGTTGTGTGCAATCTGGCGGATGTGGTCCGGATTGAACGTTGTCGTCTCCGGGTCGTTGTCCTCGCCGACAAAAAATTCGTAGACCATCGGGTCGTCGGGTGCGCCCGTCCCGATAAACGAGCCGACGTATTGCGCCTCAGGAAATGGCGACGGCCTATCGCCATTCGGGGGGCCGTTGTCCCGTGGGCCGTCGGTGGAGTCTGGCTCCGGGCCCAGCGCCGCCATGCCAAGGAATCGGGCTCCTGGCGGGGCGGAGAGCCCGTGTTCTTCGTGCCCTGCGACGCAGGCCTCGCAGTTGCAGGTGTTGCGCCCGTAGGCGGCACTGGCGTAGGCGCTGGTGGCGCTTGCGCGGATGGCAGTGGCGTAGGTGCAGGTGTCGCGTGCGCGCGTGGCAGTGGCGTAGGCGCCGCCGACGGCGCAGGCTATGCAGGCGCAGGTGGCCCCGGCGCGAGCGTAGGCGCGGGCGGCCTCCGTGCAGGCCATGCAGGCGCGGGCGGCCTCAGCACAGGCGAAGCAGGTGCACGGTATGTTGGCGCTGACGCAGTCGGTGCACGTGTATGGTGCGCTGGCGCAGAGGGCGCAGGTGCAAGTGTGGTAGGTGGCCCTGGCGCAGATAGAGCAAGCGCAGGCGGCGCCGGCGTCTGCCGGCAGCGGAGACGACAGTGTCGGTGGCTGCTGCTGTTCGGGCTGTCGCCCGTCTCCGTCGTTCATGGCTTGTTCCTGACAATGTCAATTGGTGGACGTAACACGTGGCACCGGGTTAGCCGGGACAGTATATACTAGCGACTGCCCGGTTAGTGCCATAAGGGCACAAAACTGCTTGTAGAGTGTGGTCGTGTCTCATGCAATCCGCGGACTGAGTAGAAGGTAATAATCCGCCTTACATGGCTAGTGACAAATACCTGCCATTAACTAAGCGGGGTAATATAATTATCTCCGCTTTGTATTACTACTTGTGCTAGCGGCTAATGCGCTGCACGTTGTCGGAGGTTGTAAGACTATGCTTATGCCGGTATTAATTAACTAATGGGCCAAGGTGTAGCTTATCGCCTGTGACCGAAAGAAGCATGGCGTCTGATGCGCAGACGGCGTTGAAACTAGCAGCCGCCCGTATGTGCCGGGGTAAGTGCAGCCATGCAGCGAAATCGATAAGCGTACAATCGCTACCTGTGTCAATGAGGGCCGTAAGTGAAAGTGAGCCGACTTTAACACTGCACTTCGGAGCAGAAGATGTAGTGATAGTCGGTGATCCGCGCGCCGCAGATGCGCGCGTGCCTACAAGTTGCGGGGGTACGGCGGTGCGATTGCATTGCGAGGGCGCTGGCGAAAATCCTCTAATCGGTCGCGGAGGGGGCAGTCACGCGCGTAGTGACCTGGTTGGCCGCATGCATAACAACGATTATCGCGTTGAGTGCTAGTAGCCGCAGCGGCTGGAGTTTGGAATGCGTCGCGCTGACGCGAAACAGCTGGCAAGTAAGTGTTGTTGCGAGCGGGTGGACGCTGATCGCGTCCTGTGATGGGGGGTCGCCTGGGGCGTGATCGTGGCGAGCCGTCGTTGAGTGCGCGCATTTGTGGACGTTGTAGGCGTGGGGGTTGTCGTGTTATGGTTTGAGGTGACTGATTCGTCAAGGGGGACTGGGCACGTGGCATGGCATGTGTAATGAACGTACGCAAGCTGCGCACTTCTCGAATGAGATCAGACGGGGTAGGGCGTTGTATGGTAGTGACGTCCATCGGTTCGGTCATGTCATAGGGGTCAGTATAGACGTCGCTGCGGTTGTGTCGTCGTGCCACCAAAGATGACTCGAGGACATGTTCGTCGGCCGCAAGGTCGATGGCGTCGGTTAGTGTAGCAGGGTTGCGGTGAAGCAACAGTCTCTGCGTGTGAACTGATTGAAGCCCGTCGAAAAAAATGTCAACAAGGCGCCCCTGCGTTTCGGCCGTTGAAATTCGATCGGCCGGTATTGCTCGCAATGCAAGAGTGAACAGCCTGTCGCCATAGGGGCGAATATGTTCGCCACGATACTGCTCGAAATTCTTGAGTGCATTCTGAGCATCTACCTCGCGCAGCGGATCGCGAAAACGTTTAGTTAATTGTTGGGTAAGCTGTTCCCATGTCATAGTAGGTTGCTCGGTAAGGAGGCGGCGGCAAAATTCAGCGGCATGGCCTCCGAGCGTGGATAGGCCGAACACGCGCAACGACGTAGCATCGAGACCCAATTCTAGCTGTCTCCAATTCAAACTACTAAGCCAGTCGTCGAAAGTTATCGATAATGGCGCGTCATCGCCAGTGTAACGCGGAACGGAAGTGCGTGCTTCTGCGACACGTAACCCGTGTTGAAATGAAGCAGCGGCAGCGTCAACGGTGGGGCGCAATGATTCGCTAAATAAATGCGCGATGTCCGCAATGTCATACTGGGGTGGTTGTGGCGTCGCCATGATGACGTGGGGTGCGCGTGGAACGTGGTTAGGGAGTAGGGATAGATTATTCGAGCTAGGATGACATCAATCATGAAACTGTTGAACGGCGTCGGTATCGGCAAAACGTACGATGAATCAATGCACGATTTCGCGGACATCGAAACGCCAGTCTCCCGGCTGGCCTTACGTGTCCTAAATTTTAAAATTCACAACACTTTAGTCTTACACCCAGTAAATTCGCGCATTATAATTCACACACAATAATTTTATACGCAATAATTTAAATTTCATGACACTACGCAATAGTTCACGCACAATAAATTGACACACAATAAATTTGCGCCGTAAGTTCGCGCATAGTAAATTCGCGCACAGTAAATTCGCGCACAGTAAATTCACGCACAGTACACAATAATCGAACGTGTATTAAGTGATGTATAATGACTGGGCTACTGTGTCTATAGCCCACACCGTACATTGCTACTTCCCGGTCCTGGTCCTGGTCGAGCTGGTCTCTTCCTGCGCCGGCTGACCGCCGATGCGTTCCCGCCCTTCACGGGTCGTGTGCCTCCTCATCTTCGCGAGGGGGTGCTGGCGTTTCCGAGGTTGCGGATAAGAGGGCCGTCATGGCCAGGTTGTGTGCAATCTGGCGGATGTGGTCCGGATTGAACGTTGTCGTCTCCGGGTCGTTGTCCTCGCCGACAAAAAATTCGTAGACCATCGGGTCGTCGGGTGCGCCCGTCCCGATAAACGAGCCGACGTATTGCGCCTCAGGAAATGGCGACGGCCTATCGCCATTCGGGGGGCCGTTGTCCCGTGGGCCGTCGGTGGAGTCTGGCTCCGGGCCCAGCACCGCCATGCCAAGGAATCGGGCTCCTGGCGGGGCGGAGAGCCCGTGTTCTTCGTGCCCTGCGACGCAGGCCTCGCAGTTGCAGGTGTTGCGCCCGTAGGCGGCACTGGCGTAGGCGCTGGTGGCGCTTGCGCGGATGGCAGTGGCGTAGGTGCAGGTGTCGCGTGCGCGCGTGGCAGTGGCGTAGGCGCCGCCGACGGCGCAGGCTATGCAGGCGCAGGTGGCCCCGGCGCGAGCGTAGGCGCGGGCAGCCTCCCTGCAGGCGATGCAGGCGCGGGCGGCCTCCGCGCAGGCGAAGCAGGTGCACGGCACGCTGGCGCTGACGCAGTCGGTGCACGTGTATGGTGCGCTGGCGCAGAGGGCGCAGGTGCACGTGCGGTAGGTGGGCCTGGCGCAGATAGAGCATGCGCAGGCGTCGGTGGCGTCTGCCGGCAGCGGAGACGACAGTGTCGGTGGCTGCTGCCGTTCGGGCTGTCGCGCGTCTTCTTCGTTCATTGCTTCTTCCTAACAATGCCAATTGGTGGACGTAAC
>NW_014578191.1:28683-35219 GCF_000485595.1 Priapulus caudatus
GCAATGATTCGCTAAATAAATGCGCGATGTCCGCAATGTCATACTGGGGTGGTTGTGGCGTCGCCATGATGACGTGGGGTGCGCGTGGAACGTGGTTAGGGAGTAGGGATAGATTATTCGAGCAAGGATGACATCAATCATGAAACTGCTGAACGGCGTCGGTATCGGCAAAACGTACGATGAATCAATGCACGCAGCACGCAACACGCGCATACGATATGCACAAGTCAAGGATGAATAACGTAGTTATACTAGAACTTAGATATAAGCCGGCAAAGAATAGTCTTACTTACCTAGCCGACGTTACGGCGCTGATATAGGATCGTCAGCCTGAAGCGGTAGGCAGAGGTTAGCGACGGCAGAGTGATCGTATAGGCAGCACCTTGGAAGTGGCTGCAACCAGGAACTTGAGCGATCCTGGTCACGGCATCAATGTAGCGCCGTCTTCACGGTGCTCGAATGGAGTTACTGTGTTACTACGTTAAGTTAGAGCCAAGAATACGAGAAAGCCAGTTGTTACCATGATTTAGCCGTTTACTGATGGTTTGTGTACAATTACAACTGTTGTCGCGGTCGTGTCTGCCGGTGCCTGGGTGAAGCCGAATTCCTCGACTCTCCCCGGCTCTCGGCTTATATACGCCAGCCACGACCGCGTAACCCACATGAGTCACGCGTGCGTCACGCGTGCGTCATCTATAATCCTGCAATTTCACATCAAAGGGAGGGCCCCTTTGAAGTGCCGAGCGAGAAGTGATAATCGATCGAGCTGTGAAGTGCCGAGCGAGAAGCGCGGCCTTCACAGCTCCTCCACAGCTCGATCGACCATATAGACACAACCCTCGTTAGGGCATCGCGGATTAGCCAGCTCAATTTCGGCTCTATTACAACTCAATTACTTTGACCCGCGCACTCCCGCTTTCTCGAGAGAGAGGATTCATCTCTCGAGTGCTTCTGCCTTCTCGGCCAATCTGTTTGCACAGACACGCCCCCCACTTAGAGCTCTATTGAGCTTCTGAGCGGGGAGCGCGGGAGATACGCGGACCTAAACCAATTTAATAACGCACCGCTACACTTCAAACACTGCCAGGACATCGATACTAGCACCCAAGTGTCAGCATCGATCCTGTAGCAATCCTGTAATGAACGCGCACTCCCCTCTTGACCACATCTCCTGTGTGTCTGAGCGAGGAGCGCGGGGGAGATGCGCAGACCTAGACCAATTTAATAACGCACTGCTACAATTCAAATACGCTACTACAGTATGTATGTGAAGCCAAAATACATAGATAAGAATAGAAGTCAGATGTTTACCATGACTAGAAAGCTTTCGTTTATTGCTTGGAAGTTTACAGTGCCTCGGTCGTGCCTGCTGAGATGCCCGGTTGCTGACGGAGTCCTCCCCGATTCCGCCCGTGCTCCGGCTTTTATCCCTGCAGGCACGCCCGCGGCGCATGCGTGACGCATCCACCGGTAGCCGCATCGGTGTCAACAGGCCAATTATAAACCGATTAAGGTCACTAGGACGGCTCAGCATCGGCGTCAACAAGCCAATTATAAACCGATTAAGGTCACTAGGACGGCTCGACATCGGCATCAACAAGCCAATTATAAACCGATTAAGGTCACTAGGACGGCTCAACGCCCTCGCGAATATGTACGGCGTATGCGCGAGGCATGTGTAATGCCTTCGCGTTGATCCCTAGGGGCAGGGCGTAATATCCAGATATCTAGCCGCTACACTAATTGGGCCCACATGGGTAGCGCGCAATATCCAGATATGAAGCCGCTACACTAATTGGTCCCTCATGGGTAGCGCGCAATATCCAGATATGAAGCCGCTACACTAATTGGTCCCTCATGGGTAGCGCGCAATATCCAGATATGAAGCCGCTACACTAATTGGGCCCCCATGGGTAGCGCGCAATATCCAGATATCAAGCCGTCAGTGATATCTAGGCGCTACATTCCTCCGTATTGCGTCGGCGGTGGGGGAATTAGTAGCTCTATTGGCCTGTAACGCTTTGCAGCGTTACAAATTCACACAATAATTCACACACAATAATTTCATACGCAATAATTTCAATTTCATGGCACTACACAATAGTTCACGCACAATAAATTGACACACAATAAATTTGCGCCGTAAGTTCGCGCACAGTAAATTCGCGCACAGTAAATTCACGCACAGTAAATTCATGGCACTACACAATAAATTCATACGCAATATTCGAACGTGTATTAAGTGATGCATAATGAATGGGCTACTGGTGTGGGTCAATAGCCCACACCGTACATTGCTACTTCCCGGTCTTGGTCCTGGTCGAGCTGGCCTTTTCCTGCGCCGGCTGGCCGCCGATGCGTTCCAGCCTTTCAAGGGTCGTGTGCCTCCTCATCTTCGCGAAGGGGTGCCGGCGTTTCCGAGGTTGCGGACAACAGGGCAGTCATGGCCAGGTTGCGTGCAATCTGGCGGATGTGGTCCGGATTGAACGTCGTGGTTTCCGGGTCGTCGTCCTTGCCAACAAAAAATTCATACACCATCGGGTCGTCGGGTGCGCCCGTCCCGAAAAGTGAGCCGACGTATTGCGCCTCCGGGAATGGCAACGGCCTATCGCCATTCCGGGGCCGTTGTCCCGTGGGCCGTCCGGGGAGTCTGGCTGCGGGCCCAGCACCGCCATGCCAAGGAATCGGGCTCCTGGCGGGGCGGAGAGCCCGTGTCCTCCCTGCCCTGCGACGCAGGCCTGGCAGTTGCAGGTGTTGCGCCCGTAGGTGGCACTTGCGTAGGCACCGGTGGCGCGTGTGCGGGTGGCAGTGGCGTAGGTGCAGGTGTCGCTTGCGCGAGTGCGCTGGTGCGAAGCGTAGGCGCCGCCGACGGCGCAAGCTATGCAGGCGCAGGCGGCCCCGGCGCGAGTGTAGGCACGGGCGGCCTCCGTGCAGGCCATGCAGGCGCGGGCGGCCTCAGCACAGGCGAAGCAGGTGCACGGTATGTTGGCGCTGGCGCAGTCGGTGCATGTGTAGGGTGCGCTGGCGCAGAGGGCGCAGGTGCAAGTGCGGTAGGTGGCCCTGGCGCAGATGGAGCAAGCGCAGGCGGCGCCGGCGTCTGCCGGCAGCGGAGACGACAGTGTCGGTGGCTGCTGCTGTTCGGGTTGTTGCCCGTCTCCGTCGTTCATGGCTTGTTCCTGACAATGTCAATTGGTGGACGTAACACGTGGCACCGGGTTAGCCGGGACAGTATATAATAGCGACTGCCCGGTTAGTGCCATAAGGGCACAAAACTGCTTGTAGAGTGCGGTCGTGTCTCATGCAATCCGCGGACTGAGTAGAAGGTAATAATCCGCCTTACATGGCTAGTGACAAATACCTGCCATTAACTAAGCGGGGTAATACAATTATCCCCGCTATCGATTACTACTTGTGCTAGCGGCAAATGCGCTGCACGTTGTCGGAGGTGTAAGACCATTCTTATGCCGGTATTAAGTAAATAGTGGCCACTTATAGAATACATACTGAACTTGCGATTCATGTTGCTGACCAGCTAGCCAGACCTCCGAAGTGTGGCACTTGCAGGGCGGCTACACAGCGCGGGGTGCGGCTATTGGGCAGGGAACGGGTGTCAGCATCGTACGCTGCGCCGATCGGGATCGCACCGAAATATGCCGGTGTAGCATGGGAGTGAGTGGGGAGGCCCTAGCCATAGCCATTGGGGGTGGAG
Source organism: Priapulus caudatus (assembly GCF_000485595.1). Classification (NCBI taxonomy): domain Eukaryota; kingdom Metazoa; phylum Priapulida; class Priapulimorpha; order Priapulimorphida; family Priapulidae; genus Priapulus; species Priapulus caudatus. The sequence goes on from NW_014578191.1 coordinate 32,393, forward strand.
ATGTGGAGTGAGTGTCGGACACTGCCTGCGATATCTCGACATTGGGAGGAGATCGCACCAGTATCGAGGTGGGCAGTGGGTTCCCATTCGCAGCTGAGGTTCGAGGACCGTGAGTGGCATACCGGAATATAGCGAGCGGGGTCTTATTGTGATAGGGGAGGGAGAGGTACACTCGACCCATGTACGTCGTCGAGGGAGGGGCGTGCGGTCGGCGGGTGTCGGTTGGGGTTGGGGTTCGGGGGTGTGCGGGCGGCGGCACCGACAACAATACCAGTACGTGACGGCGACTACACCGGTGAGCAGAAGAGATGTGAGGCCGATATAAATTACGGAATGATGCGTGGCGGCCGTGATATCTGAGCTGCCTATTCCTGTATAAGACGAGGCAATAGACGGCAAGCGTTTGGTGTTTTTAACCGCAGTTACTAGGTCAGCGTATGCTACGTCGAGGTCAGCGTGTGCATAGGAACTAGGAGGTACAACTTCTGGTGGGAACACGTCTTCCGAGTCAGCAGTTGATAGCCGTTTGATAGCACGTACATGTCCGTCCATATTGTAGGGACTGTGTGGTGGAACAGGCGATCGAGTGGGGGTATTTTGATTTGGACGTCGACAACGGTTTCGTGGTGGAAATATGATGGCAAAGTAAAATGCTTGGACTCGGCTTTACAGCCAGAGTGCAGGGTAACTGTCTGTCGTTGTTAGGGTTAACTCTAATTGACGAGGAACTCTTTAGTTGTCACTTGTGCCGTGGGATCTGACTGGCACGATATGGCCAAACGTAATGGGTGGGGTGTAGATATTAGCCAGCTTCCTTCAACAAGGTAGGTGGCGCGCGGCCTCGGCCGTGCGTAAAACGTAACGCGCCTTGTACATAATGTGGAGATAAGGGCGGCGTCATTTAGAAATAGCGCGACTGGGCACGTAATCGCTGTCGAGATTGGGTAAATGGGAGATCTGACATCACAGACCTCTTGATGATTACGTAAGCATGATCGCACGGCGGGTTCGTCTGGTTGCACGTAGTTGGCATGGTCGAGGGAAATTCCAATGAAATTTTGAGAAATTTGGAAGTATGCTGCCACAGTGGAGTTACCGAGAAACACTGGCGGTGTCAGAATTTGATACATCTGAAACGTCATTTCGTTATATGTTAAAGGTAAGAACGCGATTACATGTAACATATTACGGTACATCGATTACGGTTAGAATTCGTTCCTGTGTAGTACCCAATGCAGATTATTGCCATTGCAGTTGCTCAATGTCATCGTCAGTAGCTGTGCCAAATAAGAATTTTGCGATTTTACCAATACCTCTCACGATAGCGCGCTTCTCTCTTGAATTGTGTAGCGAATGCAAGTCTGTTAAGCGGAGGTTAAGTGATCACAGACGTTGGTGAAACCATGCCATATGGGCCTGTACGATGGATCTGACGTCACGGTTTAAAGCTGCAAAGTATTGATCTTCGGGGGATGGGGATGGGGAGTGTGGGGCGGCCGCTAGTTGTAATCTATACATCCTGCGCACATCTTTGTGCAACGAGTCCAGGTAAGTCTGGATTGAAGTGAAATTGAGGGTAAATCCTATGCCCCAAATACTTTGCGTCACCGAGATGTGACCTCTCTGAATAAAAACTACTCCCATTGTGGGTCTCCGGACGTCAGTAGCTTGCGAGGCTGATGTCCACGCCGAAGCAACTACGAGCAGGGCGACCCTGACAAGAGGGAACATTGTCTTGAAACAGAGAAGCGACACATTGTATAAGTGTCGTGTCGACATCGCTGTTTAGCAGAACCGGCTAGTGTGCGCGGCTATATTGCGCGAGTGGCAGCAAATCGTCTGCATCCCATCTGTCAGTGCTTGGCGTGCTAGGCACACTGGCTGGATGCGTGTCGTCGTGTGGAGGCGACGAAAAAGGCCCTGTGTCAACCAGCGTTGCTTGACGCATTGGTCGTGGGGCTGGGCCTTCTTGACCCGTAAGCACGTTTCTAGGTGCATCCCATGCCGAGAATGGGTATGCCGGTCGAAGATTACTCACATGAACATCGCGTGTATGCTTCTGGCCTTGCGCCTTAATGCGAAGTCGCAGTGGAGAAAGTTTCTCGACCACAGTATAGTAAGGCCGCCACTGTGAAGCAAATTTGGTTTGCCGAATTTGGTTCGGCGTCTGGTTAGCCGACAACGTGGGGTTATAGAAATAGACGGGGTCTCCTATGTCAAAGGATTGAACCTTCGCGCGCCTGTCGTAAAGGCGTTTGTTACGTGCACGTGCCACTTTAGTGTTACGCTGCATCACGACAAACGCTCGGTGCAAGCGTTCCGTAGCGTGAGTTATCGGATCGTCTGCGTATGACAATCGTCGGGGTCGCTATAGTTATAGGCATACTTAGATGTTGCTTTTACGCTACTACACTCTTTGCCTATTTATCACCCTCCATTGTTTCGCTTCTACTAGGTCACGCATGTCATGCTATTTGCGTCGCTCGGCTAGTACTGCCTGCCCGGTGTCGGTCTGTTATGTAACGGCTGTTCCTGCTCGTACCGTTCTGGGTTACACGTGCCCCTCCCTTTGAGGTGACGTGCCTTCGGTGCGTCTCCTCTCGTGTCCTCACGAGACCTTTCCCTCTCAGCTCCCTCCGGCGTTGAAAGGAATAGGCCATTGCGTTGTGTCTTATGATGTTATTTGTATAGTATTTCTACCTATTCCTCTCAAAGCTGTGCTCGCTGCTATCTCCTTCCCGGCTGCCGTTTCTGTCCTGTCTATGGCTGTGGATCCCCCTCCTGTCGCAGCAACGCGAAGGTGAGTTCATGAGGTGCTGTCGAGCGT
>NW_014578191.1:35229-50020 GCF_000485595.1 Priapulus caudatus
ACACTAATTGATCCCTCATGGGTAGGGCGCAATATCTAGATATCCAGCCGCTACACTAATTGATCCCTCATGGGTAGGGCGCAATATCTAGATATCCAGCCGCTACACTAATTGGGCCCCCATGGGTAGCGCGCAATATCCAGATATCAAGCCGTCAGTGATATCTAGGCGCTTCAGTAAATTCGCGCACAGTAAATTCACGCACAGTAAATTCATGGCACTACACAATAAATTCATACGCAATATTCGAACGTGTATTAAGTGATGCATAATGAATGGGCTACTGGTGTGGGTCAATAGCCCACACCGTACATTGCTACTTCCCGGTCCTGGTCCTGGTCGAGCTGGCCTTTTCCTGCGCCGGCTGGCCGCCGATGCGTTCCAGCCTTTCAAGGGTCGTGTGCCTCCTCATCTTCGCGAAGGGGTGCCGGCGTTTCCGAGGTTGCGGACAACAGGGCAGTCATGGCCAGGTTGCGTGCAATCTGGCGGATGTGGTCCGGATTGAACGTCGTGGTTTCCGGGTCGTCGTCCTTGCCAACAAAAAATTCATACACCATCGGGTCGTCGGGTGCGCCCGTCCCGAAAAGTGAGCCGACGTATTGCGCCTCCGGGAATGGCAACGGCCTATCGCCATTCCGGGGCCGTTGTCCCGTGGGCCGTCCGGGGAGTCTGGCTGCGGGCCCAGCACCGCCATGCCAAGGAATCGGGCTCCTGGCGGGGCGGAGAGCCCGTGTCCTCCCTGCCCTGCGACGCAGGCCTGGCAGTTGCAGGTGTTGCGCCCGTAGGTGGCACTTGCGTAGGCGCCGGTGGCGCGTGTGCGGGTGGCAGTGGCGTAGGTGCAGGTGTCGCGTGCGCGAGTGCGCTGGTGCGAAGCGTAGGCGCCGCCGACGGCGCAAGCTATGCAGGCGCAGGCGGCCCCGGCGCGAGTGTAGGCACGGGCGGCCTCCGTGCAGGCCATGCAGGCGCGGGCGGCCTCAGCACAGGCGAAGCAGGTGCACGGTATGTTGGCGCTGACGCAGTCGGTGCATGTGTAGGGTGCGCTGGCGCAGAGGGCGCAGGTGCAAGTGCGGTAGGTGGCCCTGGCGCAGATAGAGCATGCGCAGGCGTCGCCGGCGTCTGCCGGCAGCGGAGACGACAGTGTCGGTGGCTGCTGCCGTTCGGGCTGTCGCCCGTCTTCTTCGTTCATTGCTTCTTCCTAACAATGTCAATTGGTGGACGTAACACGTGGCACCGGGTTAGCCGGGACAGCATATACTAGCGACTGCCCGGTTAGTGCCATAAGGGCACGAAACTGTTTGTAGAGTGTGGTCGTGCCGCATGCAATCCGCGGACTGAGTAGGAGGTAATAATCCGCCTTACATGGCTAGTGACAAATACCTGCCATTAACTAAGCGGGGTAATACAATTATCCCCGCTATCGATTACTACTTGTGCTAGCGGCAAATGCGCTGCACATTGTCGGAGGTGTAAGACCATTCTTATGCCGGTATTAAGTAAATAGTGGCCACTTATAGAATACATACTGAACTTGCGATTCATGTTGCTGACCAGCTAGCCAGACCTCCGAAGTGTGGCACTTGCAGGGCGGCTACACAGCGCGGGGTGCGGCTATTGGGCAGGGAACGGGTGTCAGCATCGTACGCTGCGCCGATCGGGATCGCACCGAAATATGCCGGTGTAGCATGGGAGTGAGTGGGGAGGCCCTAGCCATAGCCATTGGGGGTGGAGATGTGGAGTGAGTGTCGGACACTGCCTGCGATATCTCGACATTGGGAGGAGATCGTACCAGTATCGAGGTGGGCAGTGGGTTCCCATTCGCAGCTGAGGTTCGAGGACCGTGAGTGGCATACCGGAATATAGCGAGCGGGGTCTTATTGTGATAGGGGAGGGAGAGGTACACTCGACCCATGTACGTCGTCGAGGGAGGGGCGTGCGGTCGGCAGGTGTCGGTTGGGGTTGGGGTTCGGGGGTGTGCGGGCGGCGGCACCGACAACAATACCAGTACGTGACGGCGACTACACCGGTGAGCAGAAGAGATGTGAGGCCGATATAAATTACGGAATGATGCGTGGCGGCCGTGATATCTGAGCTGCCTATTCCTTTATAAGACGAGGCAATAGACGGCAAGCGTTTGGTGTTTTTAACCGCAGTTACTAGGTCAGCGTATGCTACGTCGTGGTCAGCGTGTGCATAGGAACTAGGAGGTACAACTTCTGGTGGGAACACGTCTTCCGAGTCAGCAGTTGATAGCCGTTTGATAGCACGTACATGTCCGTCCATATTGTAGGGACTGTGTGGTGGAACAGGCGATCGAGTGGGGGTATTTTGATTTGGACGTCGACAACGGTTTCGTGGTGGAAATATGATGGCAAAGTAAAATGCTTGGACTCGGCTTTACAGCCAGAGTGCAGGGTAACTGTCTGTCGTTGTTAGGGTTAACTCTAATTGACGAGGAACTCTTTAGTTGTCACTTGTGCCGTGGGATCTGACTGGCACGATATGGCTAAACGTAATGGGTGGGGTGTAGATATTAGCCAGCTTCCTTCAACAAGGTAGGTGGCGCGCGGCCTCGGCCGTGCGTAAAACGTAACGCGCCTTGTACATAATGTGGAGATAAGGGCGGCGTCATTTAGAAATAGCGCGACTGGGCACGTAATCGCTGTCGAGATTGGGTAAATGGGAGATCTGACATCACAGACCTCTTGATGATTACGTAAGCATAATCGCACGGCGGGTTCGTCTGGTTGCACGTAGTTGGCATGGTCGAGGGAAATTCCAATGAAATTTTGAGAAATTTGGAAGTATGCTGCCACAGTGGAGTTACCGAGAAACACTGGCGGTGTCAGAATTTGATACATCTGAAACGTCATTTCGTTATATGTTAAAGGTAAGAACGCGATTACATGTAACATATTACGGTACATCGATTACGGTTAGAATTCGTTCCTGTGTAGTACCCATTGCGGATAATTGCCATTGCAATTGCTCAATGTCATCGTCAGTAGCTGTGCCAAATAAGAATTTTGCGATTTTACCAATACCTCTCACGATAGCGCGCTTCTCTCTTGAATTGTGTAGCGAGTGCAAGTCTGTTAAGCGGAGGTTAAGTGATCGCAGACGTTGGTGAAACCATGCCATATGGGCCTGTACGATGGATCTGACGTCACGGTTTAAAGCTGCAAAGTATTGATCTTCGGGGGATGGGGATGGGGAGTGTGGGGCGGCCGCTAGTTGTAATCTATACATCCTGCGCACATCTTTGTGCAACGAGTCCAGGTAAGTCTGGATTGAAGTGAAATTGAGGGTAAATCCTATGCCCCAAATACTTTGCGTCACCGAGATGTGACCTCTCTGAATAAAAACTACTCCCATTGTGGGTCTCCGGACGTCAGTAGCTTGCGAGGCTGATGTCCACGCCGAAGCAACTACGAGCAGGGCGACCCTGACAAGAGGGAACATTGTCTTGAAACAGAGAAGCGACACATTGTATAAGTGTCGTGTCGACATCGCTGTTTAGCAGAACCGGCTAGTGTGCGCGGCTATATTGCGCGAGTGGCAGCAAATCGTCTGCATCCCATCTGTCAGTGCTTGGCGTGCTAGGCACACTGGCTGGATGCGTGTCGTCGTGTGGAGGCGACGAAAAAGGCCCTGTGTCAACCAGCGTTGCTTGACGCATTGGTCGTGGGGCTGGGCCTTCTTGACCCGTAAGCACGTTTCTAGGTGCATCCCATGCCGAGAATGGGTATGCCGGTCGAAGATTACTCACATGAACATCGCGTGTATGCTTCTGGCCTTGCGCCTTAATGCGAAGTCGCAGTGGAGAAAGTTTCTCGACCACAGTATAGTAAGGCCGCCACTGTGAAGCAAATTTGGTTTGCCGAATTTGGTTCGGCGTCTGGTTAGCCGACAACGTGGGGTTATAGAAATAGACGGGGTCTCCTATGTCAAAGGATTGAACCTTCGCGCGCCTGTCGTAAAGGCGTTTGTTACGTGCACGTGCCAATTTAGTGTTACGCTGCATCGCGACAAACGCTCGGTGCAAGCGTTCCGTAGCGTGAGTTATCGGATCGTCTGCGTATGACAATCGTCGGGGTCGCTATAGTTATAGGCATACTTAGATGTTGCTTTTACGCTACTACACTCTTTGCCTATTATCACCCTCCATTGTTTCGCTTCTACTAGGTCACGCATGTCATGCTATTTGCGTCGCTCGGCTAGTACTGCCTGCCCGGTGTCGGTCTGTTATGTAACGGCTGTTCCTGCTCGTACCGTTCTGGGTTACACGTGCCCCTCCCTTTGAGGTGACGTGCCTTCGGTGCGTCTCCTCTCGTGTCCTCACGAGACCTTTCCCTCTCAGCTCCCTCCGGCGTTGAAAGGAATAGGCCATTGCGTTGTGTCTTATGATGTTATTTGTATAGTATTTCTACCTATTCCTCTCAAAGCTGTGCTCGCTGCTATCTCCTTCCCGGCTGCCGTTTCTGTCCTGTCTATGGCTGTGGATCCCCCTCCTGTCGCAGCAACGCGAAGGTGAGTTCATGAGGTGCTAATGTAGGGTATATCGGTGCCGTTGCTGTTGGTGGTGCCTCGTTCCGTTGTTGCTGTTGTTGTGGTGGTTGTTCCTGTGCTGTGTGGGCTGTCTCGCACCACTTGCGTTTCCACCCGTAGTATGCAATTATCGCGATTGCTGTCACGGTTAGTAGCCCGCACAGTACGCCTGACATACTGTGCGTCGATACCTTTATTCTTGCGTGGTACTTGAAGAGTCCCTCCGGATTCATTGTCAGTGGTTTGTGATTTTTTATTGCTTGCGCGAGGTGTTCGAATGGTACGTCTATGTCGTTTGACGCGGTTAGCCAGTCTTCCGGAAGTATATCGGTAGTAGGTAGCTGGAAGCTGTCTTGTCCCTGTGTTGTTTTATTGGTTATAATCTCGCCCCATATCGCCAGTGTTACGTCCCTTGGTTGTTCGTCTGGTGTTATATTAAATTTTAACGCTGTGTCTGACTCTTGATGGTAGTAGGTTGGTAGGTTGAAATACGCCGAGATGACTGCGCATCCTGACTCGAGTTTAAGCATTTTGTAGTTTAGAATTTTTATGTCTGTTGTTGTTCTTGTTGTAGCTCCTGTCCTCGTACACGTCATGGTGAGTACGAACGGGGATGGTGTTGACAGTATCCATATTCCCTGTGTCACGTAACTCGCCGTCGGTGTCGCTCGTGCCGAGAATCGGATCCTTTACCTGTATAACCGGGCCGTTGCTTCGCCGTCCTTTTTGATGATGCTCATTTCACACGACTCTTGTTGTACTGTCTGGTAGATCGGGCTGCGTAGTTGACACACTGGCATCTTCTGTTCGATACACTGCTGTGCATCGTGTGGTGTCAATGATAGGTAGTCTGCCTCGTCGCCTGATACCGCCATATATTCGTTATCAGTTGGTAGTAGCCGCGCCTTGAATTTGGTAAAAAATATTGGCACCGTTATTAGCCGATATATCGTAAAATCTTGTAACTCTTGCAGGGGCAGCAGTGCTAGAATATGGAAACGTCCATTATCTGGTATTAGCTGTACTTTCAAGGACGTGTAATATTGGAAGAGTTGTGTGGATGGTGAGTAGGGAAGTTCAAACGCGGGCGGGAGTTGCTGCTTGATGTGGATGAGGGCTTGGTATAATCCTAGGTGCGAGTAGCGTGGATGGGAGGGTATGAGCCAGTAAGTCGTTGATTGTTTGTGTTAGCACTGTCAACGTGCTTCTGGCTTCGTCAATGATGTTCATAAATTCATGGTACGTTCCGATCACATCCATTACTCGTATGATGTCCGTTATTACCAAGTTGTTTGTATAGTCCACCCTTCTTTCAAATAGCCCTATTGTGCAGGCCATCTGTTTGGTAGCGTTTGCCAGCCTCGTTATTCCCTTGGTGTTTACTTCTGTTTGCAGCCTCGTGAAGTTTAACACTGTTATTGTTTCCTTCACAATTTTGGTCAGACCTGTCTGGTCTTCATAAAGCCTGGCCACTTACTGCTGTACGGCTTGTACGTCTTCTTCTGTCGCGGTCCCGAACAAGAACTGTGACACTCTGCCGAGTGCTGGGATGAGTGCCCGTTTCTGGCGTGATTGCTGGCTATTGTCCCCTTGTTCTTGTTCTAGTGTTGCCGATCGTTTAAGCTGCGAGCGGTATTGCTGTATATCGTCTGTTGTCAATCGTTCAATCCCCTCGAATACTTCTGCCAAGTGCGCTACTTTCAGTTGTAGCCAGTGGTGGTGGTCGTGAAAAAATCCCTCCAGTCGTGTCGTTATCAAGAATGGGTGTCCCTCGCTCTTCACTGTCATCGATGTCACGATGAGCGTACTCTTTACCGCCTCAATGCTCGCCTTTTATTTGTGTCAGGTCGATTGTGAAGTCTAGTGCCCATGTGCTTTCAGTGATGCCCGCTTGAATTTCCGGGATCATGATAATTCCTGGGATGTGAATCGGTTGGTTCTGTGTTGCAGCGGCTGCGTAGATCGTTATCATCATGATTCCAACGTATCTGTAAAACAATGTGCGAGACGCTACCGATGCATTCTTACCCTATATACACCCCTATGTACCCTTACGTTTTCTCTTTTCTATCATTATGTTTCCTCTATTCTCTCGTTCTATATTTACGTCACGTTTCCCCCCCCCTTTTTTTTCTGCTGTACTGTCTTCTCCTCTACTCGCCTCTTAGTTCGGTGCGCTGAACCGAGTGCGTGGCTTCCCACAGGTAGGGAATGAGTATGTATGAGGGTACATACGCGACTCGTTCGATTCTCTCCTGAACTATTCCCTTCTTAATATTTCTCTTTGTCGTGTCCTCTCAGTCGCCGTTGTTCGTCTGTCCCGTTATTTGTCGTTTTGTTTTCGTTTGTAATGGTCGGGTGATCAATCCTATCCGTTTTACAATTGTGTCGTGTCTTTGTCGTTATTGTCTTCCCTGTCTCCCTCGGCGTCCGTACACCTCCTTTTTGGCAGCACTGTTTCTTTCAATAATGTTTCGTCCGAACCTCTCCTGTGCTGATCCGTGCTCTCTCTCTTCCTGGAAGCTCCTGAATCTCGCTGGATTTCAGCCTCCTGTGTCATCTCCGGTGGGTCCGTTGTGTATCCAGTTGATTCGCTGGCCTGTCTACTCGCCCCTGCCTCCGGTGACGTTCCTCTCCCTCCTACTGTGCCGTGTTGATCCGAGTTTCCTTTCTGCTCGTGATCGTAATGTGACGCTCGGGATTCTTCGTCGCCACTGTATTCCGGCGTTGTTCCTCTCTCCCGACGTTGTATGTTTATCAACGGCGTTTCATCGTCCGATGACCACTCTCCGTCGCCATCGCTTGGTTGATAGGTATGTTTTGCCCGCCTATCAAATCCTCGTCTCGTGTCTCTTTCTTCTTCTCGTTCGTGTGGGTTGTCGGGGGATGGCCTCGCGTTCGCTGAGAAGTGTGCTGGCCATATGTTGTCTATGTGTGCGATTCTGGATTTTGCCGACCCATCCTTGCAGATTCTGAAGCGTACCCGTGAGAGCTGCTCGACTATCCGGTAGTGTGCCTGCCAAGGCATTGCGAGTTTCTTGGTTGTACCCGGAATCAGTACCGGCTCGTAGAAATATACTGGGTCCCCGACTCTGAATTTTTTTAGCCTGGCCCTTCTGTCGTAGATTCTTATTTTTTCCCTCGCTGCCTTTGTGCGTTGGTGGACTTTTGATATGGCTTGGTGTAGTCGCTCTGTTGCTATGGTTACTGGATCGTCTGCGTAGTGTCGCTGTCTGGACTGTAGGAAGTCTTGTAGCGGCAAAACTGCCTCTCTTCCATGATGGAGATAGAATGGCATAAACTGGCTTGTTTCATGTACGCTGGTTCGGTAAGCGAATAGCACCTGATTGATCGACTCATCCCACGTTCTTTGTTCTCGATCTAAGTATCCGCTAATCATGTCTGCTAACGTCCTATGGAACCTTTCACAACTCGCATTTCCCTGGGGTGATATGGGGTAATTAGGATATGGTGGATTTTAAATGTTTTCATCAGCCTCTTCATGAGCTCGTTACGGAATTCTCTACCATTATCTGAGAGGAATGCCTTGGGTGCCCCGTGCCTGGGTATAAACTCGTTGATTATTATGTTGGCTACTGCTTCCGCTGTCTTATTTTTTAACGGGTATAAGTCGTGATAAATGTTAACAAATATTTGTTTCCGTTTTGTGTTACGGGCAGCGGTCCTAGAATATCTAAGCTAACCGTCTCGCCTGGTGCGTTTTGTAATGGCGCTGCGCCTAATGGGCACCTGACTCGCTGTAACTTTCTAGAGTTGCACGTTACGCACGTACGTACGTACTCCTGTATGTCCGTGAACATCCTGTCCCAATGATATCTTAGGCTGATTTTTGTTAGTGTCTTATCAAAGCCTAGGTGAGCCGAGAAGACGTGGTCGTGCATTAAATACAGGAGCCCTGGCACTAATCTCCGCTGTATGACCAACTGCATCTTGCTCCTTTCTTCGCTGCTAGGCGGGTTAACTCGATATAGAAACCCGTCTGCCATAGCGAACTCCTGTACTAGCTTGCGGCTTTCTAATGGTATTCTATCCAGTTCTAGCAACCCTATTATTTCACCTAACTGTGTATCGTCTCTCTGCCATTGCTTGAACTCTTCGCTATTGCCTGGGTACTCACATTCTCCCGCGGGCTCCCACGCGCGTTTCTGCCTCTCTTTGTTATTGGACGGTGCCGCCCCCTGGTCGCCCTCGGGATCTGCCACTGACATACCTTCATCCCCGGTTAATGTCACTTAATTTATCCTTCTGGCCACTGCTTCTGCTGATGACGATGGCTGCGACGTGTTCTGTACTGGCAACCTCGAAAGTGCGTCCGCTTGCACATTCAGTCTCCCCGCATGGTAACAGATCTCCGCGTTATACTCTGACAGCGTAATTGCCCATCTCTGAATATGAGCGTTCTTAACACTCTTCGACTCGAAGAGAAATTTTAAGGGTTTATGGTCAGTGAGTACGGAAAACTGTGCTCCATATAGGTAGATTCGTAGTCGCCTAATGGCAAAAACGATCGCATAAGCCTCTTTCTCGATGGTCGGCCAACGTAGCTGCGTTTTGCTGAATGCGTGACTGATAAACTGAATTACCCTTTCGTTTCCGTCATCGTCCTCCTGTGTCAACACTGCCCCGATTGCTATCTGTGACGCGTCCGTATACAGTATATGGCTTCTGGAGATTCGGATACGCTAGAATGGGGGCTGTCTGTAATCGCCTTTTTAGCTCGTTAAATGCTCCCTCTGCTTCGGGGCTCCACTCAACCTTAACGTACTTCCCAGTTAATTTGGTCAATGGTTCAGCGATCTTAGCGTAAACCTTTTATGAATTTTCTGTAAAAATTTGACATCCCGAGGAATTGCCTTATTTGTTTCACTGTGGACGGGGATTTGAGCTTTTTGATTGCCTCCACTTTTTTATCGTTAGGGGCGATACCTTCGTTCGTGATGATATGGCCCAGAAACTCGAGGGATGGCTTTAAAAAATCGCATTTTGAAGCTTTTATTTTTAGTCCTGCGTTACGTAACCGGCTGAGCACTTCCGAGATGTTTTAAATGATTTTTGAACGTATCACTATATATCAATACTAGCTGGGCTACCCGGCGATGCCCGGGATTTTTTGGGGGTTACTGCTTTTCTGCTATTTCATGTTTTGCTGGTTTTGTATCGCTGTATTTACAGTCTACAAATAGAGTGAGTGTTTGGCAATGCTACTATGTAAAGTCAAGCCATAAAGAGAGAAAGCCAGTTGTACCATGATCTGAAGTTTAATGTAGATTCGATTTTATTACAGCTGCTGTCGGCGGTCTTTCCTATCTGTGCCTGGCTGAGGAGCGATTCCCCGATTTCCCTTGCGCTCCACCTTATATACACAGGCCGACGCGACTACGCATGCGTCATGCATGCGCTGTCCACAAATACACACAATTGCCACAACATCTCATCGACACAGCGCCCTTTGTGTTTCAATCACTGTCATCGCACCGACCATTTGTCGTAATTCAATTACTAGCACAGCGCTCGTCGGCGCACTCTTGTAATTCCTTCACGGTCATAACATCAAAGTGTCGGCGTTATGAATGCCGTCGTATCATCGGCGCTGACAGCGCTTTGTGATTCAATCACTGTCGTAACGTCGTCATATTATCGTCGTCACCTCTTCGACCTAATGCCCTTTGCATTTTGGCATATTATCGTCGTCACCTCTTCGACCTAATGCCCTTTGCAACTGAATCGCTCTATAACATCAGTATCGATGAATGCCGTCATATTATCGGTATTCATCGCCGCACTCCAATTGGTGTCACAATGTCAGCAGAGCATCACCGCAGCGCTTATTGCAATTTAATTACTGTTATGACGTCGGCGTCGCATTCGCACACAATAGCATCGACACAGCGCTTCTTGTGATTCATTTACTGTCTTGTAATTCGTTTACTGTCGGGGCATCGGAGTGTCGACGCCGGCATTCGTCGTCATATCATCATCGCAATCCCATTGCTTTCACAATGTGAGCATAGCATCAACACAGCGCTTTGTTGCAATTTAATTACCGTTATGACGTCGGCACAGCATCCGACCTTGTTATAGATACAGATATAATTAGCGTCGTCACATCATCGACACTCATCGTCGTAATCCAATTCCTGTCAGTTTGTCGCGCAGCTTCGACTCTTATAGGGCGGTTATTGCGATATAAGTGTAGCATCGACACAGCGCTTATTGTAATTTAATTACTGTCGTGGCATCGCCACTCGTCATAGATACAGATATGAGCCACGGTTACAGATTTACACATTACTGATTCCTGTCGTTACATTTGTCCCCCACTAAACCGATGTCCACCCTGTGGACATCGAATGCCAGCCTCCCGGCTGGTCATCACACGAAGGGCGGATGACGTCGTGGGTTGTAATAAGAATTGTGAACAGTAATAGTACAATAATACATTAATGTCTACTGGTGTGGTGTCGTCCACACCGTACAGAACTACTAGGCATTCCCGTTACAACTAATGATTGAAATTCGTCCGACTACTGGTGTGGGTGTGAGTCCACACCGTACATGATAGTACTGTGGTAAATTAAGTGTGGTAGTTGTGTGGTGCTACCCATGGCCTCAGCGATTGCCTTCCTCCTCACGTCTTGTTAGGGGGGGTGGGCGTTTGCGTCATCGCGGCAGCGAAGATGGTCGTTGCGGCCAGCGCTTCCGCCATCCGGCGGATATTGCTCGGGGTTGAAGTAGTGGTGTCAGGGTCGTTCTCTGCGCCGACTTCGAACTCATATGTCATCGGGTCGGCGTTTGTTCTGACCCGATGAAAGAGCCGAGGTAGTACCGTTCTTGGCGTTGGTTCCCTGGCGTCGCCACTGGACGCGTTGTCTGCGGAGCTCTGCTGATCTCTGGCGTCTCCAGTGGTGGCAGGCTCCGGTGTGGGTGGCGTAGGACTGCCGTGCCGATCAACTGGGCTGCCTGCGGGGCGGGGATGCAGGTGTTGATTGTTTGCAGGAAACGCAGTCGCAGGTGTTGCGGGCGTAGGCGGCGCCGGCGTAGACGCAGGTGTCGACGGTACGGGCGGCAGTGGTGTATCGCTATGTCGTATTGTGCAGGCTGCGGCGTAGCCATGACAAAAGCGGGGTTGAAGCTGTCCCGACAGACACACTTAACCACGCGCACCACACTCGAGTTACAGGGGCGGGTACGCACACACACACGCACACGCGCTGACACGCACACGCGTTGTAGACCGACACGCGCACGCACAGTGATGATCTGATGTACTCGGGACTACGAGTGACAGCAATTATCAAGCTGCTAGCCGTCTTAGTGACATGCGTTCGCACCCAACGCGCCTAAGCAAGGAAACGGCGACAGTAATAGATGAGAAGCAGTAATACTATAGTAAATAACTTAATCTCGTAAGTCAAAACCGGCAAAGGTTAGCTTTACTCACGTAGACGTCTGTGCAGCGCTGTAACCGGATCGTCAGCCAGAAGCGGTAGACGATGAAGTGAGTTGATTGGCACGATGCTATGGCCGAGTGATCTATAGCGTAGCACCGTGGGAGTAGCCGCGCAACCAGGTTCGAACGCTCTCACACGCATCAAATGTAATGTTGGTTTTAACGCTACTGTGTTGAGCTATTGAGTAGAATGTATGTGAAGCCAAAGTACATAGATAAGAATAGAAGTCAGATGTTTACCATGACTAGAAGTGCTTTCGTTTATTGTTTGGATTCTAATGCCTCGGTCGTGCCTGCTAGTTGCCCGGTTGCTGAGCGGAGTTCTCCTCGATTCCGCCCGCCTCCGGCTTTTATCCCTGCAGGCACTCCCGCGGCGCATGCGTGACGCATGCGTCGTACACGCTCGCGAAGGCGTTACACATGCCTCGCGCATGCGCCGTACATATTCGCGAGGGCGTCATACACGGCCTTCGCACGTGCTACACAGATTCGTGTAGGCGTTGAGCTGTTTTCGACTACGAGGACTACTTAAACCACTATAGATGTTATTGTCTAATCTGTTTCTAAGTGACTCTAATCTGTTTCTAATTGACTTGTTGACGCCGACGCGGCGCTCCTAAGTGACCCCTAATGGGCATGGCGCATCTTGGCACTCTAATCGGTTTCTAATTGACTTGTTGACGCCGACGCTGCGCTCCTAAGTGACCCCTAATGTGCAGGGCGCACCTCGGCGCTCTAATCGGTTTCTAAGTAGCTCTAATCTATTTCTAAGTGATTTCTAATTGACTTGTTGACGCCGATGCGGCTACTGCTATTACCGATGCATCTTCGCGTGGATGCATCTTCGCGTGGGCGCATTGGCGAGTCGCAGCGGCCAGTAATATCTAGATATTAATATCTAGATATCTAGCCGCTACATATGCATGTAAATTTATATGTGCGAGCACGGTTGCAGAGCAGGGCAAACAATGAATACAAGGAAGACATTGATATTGTTTTCACAGGACAGATATCATACAGTTTATTGATACGTCAATTATGTATGACATCACAAGCATGAATCATGGTATGCCCCCTGTGCGCACAAGATAGGCGCGTGTGGCTTCATGTATATTTGCGGAATAGGCATAAATATAGTCCTGCGGCTCGATGTTGTAACGCCAGAGGTCGATGCGTAGATGCATTGGAGCAGCTTTCGTCAAGATCGCACGGCTCCGCTCATAGGTGCCAAGTGCTTGGCGTGTAACGTTGCTTTTAACGCTACTGTGTGAGCTATTGTTGATGTATGTATATGTAGCTAAAATACATAGATAATGTAGGCGAGAATGTCCGTCTTACAAAGAATGTGTATAGAAATGTTAACACTTATATTCACAGATAAGAAAGGTGTAGACAGTGCCACAAGAAATAGATTTATTCAGGAAAGCTCCTGCAGTTAATAGAATAATATACGTACGATAGTAACACAAAGAGGTGCAGACAGTTAATACGGTGCGAGTGCGACTTACACAGCTATAAGAACTACGTTTAGAATATAGAAAGATTATTGCTCATACTAAAAGATAGCTTAATTACTACGATAGAACAAATAAGAATACAAAACAGTTATAGGTCTATAGTGGCATATAGATCTATGTGCATGAGGAGAACCTTAGGCCATTAGGTACGAAGACTTACATACTCACGGACTGATAACACGCACGTCGCAGGCACTGACAATGTTAGCACTCACACTAACTGTGCTTGCACGGAGCGTCTTATATATACACGCTTAATTTTAGCAACCGCAGATACTCCGTCCAAACAAGGAAACCATCCTTGCAACCCAACTACCCAGCAGATGTGTCGATTTAGATTCCTGTGTACACGGTCAGTTTATGCGAGTATTTGATCGCCATCCCTTACAAGGACGCCACGTCCGCTCGTGTATAAACGAGTATCTCCATGTCCCGAATCTCTCCTCCGGGGAGAGTCGAGACCCGAGTTGCTTCTCAGTCGTGTGCTAAATGTGTAGACAAACAACCTTGCCACACTCACGCACAAACACTCCCGCCTGCCCTCGCAGACCGTGTTTCGCACATTTCCTAAACTCGTTGCTCGTGCTAGTTAGTCATTACAAGAATCAATCTGCGGCCGATAATCTGAACGCCGTTATGAAATAATTAACTGATTTAATTAATGCAAACCTCGTGTCTACAATAAGAATAGAAGTCAGATGTTTACCATGACTAGAAGTGCTTTCGTTATTGCTTGGATTCAAATGCTCGGTCGTGCTGCTAGATACCCGGTTGCTGAGCGGAGTTCTCCCCGATTCCGCCCGCGCTTCGCTTTTATCCCTGCAGGCACTCCGCGGCGCATGTGTGACACATGCGTCGTAACAGCTCGCGAAGGCGTTACACATGCTTCGCGAGGGCGTCATACACGCCCTTCGCAGTGCTACGCAGATTCGCATAGGCGTTGAGCTGTCCTAGTGACCTTAATCGGTTTCTAATTGTCTTGTTGACGCCGATGCTGCGCTCCTAAGTGATCACTAGGGGGTAGTGTGCATCGCATCTCGGCGCTCTAATCGGTTTTTCAGTACCTCTAATCTATTTCTAACGACTTCTAATGGACTTGTTGACGCCGATGTGGCTACTACTAATTACTGATGGCATGTTCGCGTGCATGCCATCATCGGTTTTTAAGTAGCTGTGATCTATTTCTGAGTGATTTCCAATGGACTTGTTGCAGTCCTTGTGTTTTAGAAAAGGCAGGCGAGTGAAAAATCACACACCT